>NW_027454049.1:0-108036 GCF_040206685.1 Ascaphus truei
CTATTAAGCCAAGACCACAAAGTGCATGAACTATATGAAATAATTAATAATTAATAAATTATAATAGTATATAATAAACTAAATAGACAATATAAACTATCTACTATATATTTCTTGAGTTCACTGTATGTCTGCGTCCCTAGCGGCAATCTCATTGGTCCCTTGGCCTGCCCGCCCCCGCACCTCTCATTGGCCTGAGGCAGAGTGACGGGCCAAAAAAAAACACACACACACACACACACACACACACACACACACAAACTGTAATATGTCATGTGTTGTTGTTCATCTGAGGTTATATTTACTTAAATTTTAGACCTGCTAAGGAACAGATGATTGTTGTTATGTCCTGATATGTAAAACCATAGAATTCAAAGAGGGAGTACTTTCTTTTTCACATGACCGTGTATATATATATATGACAAACAAAAAAGAAAAAAGCAGCGCCTCTATTAAGCCAAGACCACAAAGTGCATGAACTATATGAAATACTTAATAATTAATAAATTATAATAGTATATAATAAACTAAATAGACAATATAAACTATCTACTATATATTTCTGAGTTCACTGTATGTCTGCGTCCCTAGCGGCAATCTCATTGGTCCCTTGGCCTGCCCGCCCCCGCACCTCTCATTGGCCTGAGGCAGAGTGACGGGCCAAAAAAAAAAAAAACCACACACACACACACACACACACGTCAGTTGGACCGCAGCTCACCTTCCACACACACACACCCCCCCCCTCCTCTCCCGGTGCCCCTCACTCTCTCCCCCCTCCCCACCTCACCCAAATCCCCACGCTCCGCAACATCCCCAGCCGCACCATCACCCTCACCGTGCGCCGCGGAGAGCAGCAAACTCCAGCCTCCTCCTCCCTCGCGGCGCGGCCCGGGCCTCCTGCTCTCCCCCTCACGTGCGCCGCTACCGGATAGGGGAAGCGCGGGCCTCCTGCCTCAGGGAGCGGCCGGACGAGTGAGTGAGCGGCCTTCACCTCCCCTCACCCCCCTTCACCTCCCCTCACCCCCTTCACCTCCCCTCACCCACCCCTCACCCCCCTTCACCTCCCTCACCCCCGGACGGGTGAGGGAGCTGCCGGACGGGTGAGTGAGCGGCCGGACGGGTGAGGGAGCTGCCGGACGGGTGAGTGAGCGGCCGGACGGGTGACTGAGCGGCCTTCACCTCCCCTCACCCCCCCCCCCTTCACCTCCCCTCACCCCCCCCCTTCACCTCCCCTCACCCCCCCCCCCTTCACCTCCCCTCACCCCCCCCTTCACCTCCCCTCCCCCCCTTCACCTCCCCTCCCCCCCTTCACCTCCCCTCCACCCCCCCCCCTTCACCTCCCCTCCACCCCCCCCTTCACCTCCCCTCTACCCCCCCCTTCACCTCCCCTCCACCCCCCCCCTTCACCTCCCCTCCACCCCCCCCCCCTTCACCTCCCCTCCACCCCCCCCTTCACCTCCCCTCCACCCCCCCCTTCACCTCCCCTCCACCCCCCCCTTCACCTCCCCTCCACCCCCCCCTTCACCTCCCCTCCACCCCCCCCCCCCCCCTTCACCTCCCCTCCACCCCCCCCTTCACCTCCCCTCCACCCCCCCCCCCTCACCCCCCCTTCACCCCCCCCTTCACCTCCCCTCACCCCCCCCCCCTTCACTTCCCCTCACCCCCCCCCCTTCACCTCCCCTCCACCCCCCCTTCACCTCCCCTCCACCCCCCCCCCCTTCACCTCCTCCCCCCTTCACCTCCCCCCCCTTCACCTCCCCCCCCTTCACCTCCCCCCTTCACCTCCCCCCCCTTCACCTCCCCCCTTCACCTCCCTCCACCCCCCCCCCTTCACCTCCCCTCCACCCCCCCCTTCACCTCCCCCCCTTCACCTCCCCCCCCCTTCACCTCCCCCCCCCTTCACCTCCCCCCCCCTTCACCTCCCCCCCTTCACCTCCCCCCCCTTCACCTCCCCCCCCTTCACCTCCCCCCCTTCACCTCCCCCCCCCTTCACCTCCTCCCCCCCTTCACCTCCCCTCCACCCCCCCCCCCTTCACCTCCCCCCCCCTTCACCTCCCCTCCACCCCCCTCCCTTCACCTCCCCTCCACCCCCCCCCTTCACCTCCCCTCCACCCCACCCCCCTTCACCTCCTCTCCACCGCCCCCCCCATTCACCTCCCCTCCACCCCCCCCTTCACCTCCCCTCCACCCCCTTCACCTCCCCTCCACCCCCCCCTTCACCTCCCCTTCACCCCCCCCCCCTTTACCTCCCCTTAACCCCCCCCCCTTCACCTTCCCTTCACTCCCCCCTTACAACCTCCCACCACCTCCCCCCTCCTCACCACCTCCCCCCACCTTCACACCACCTCCCCCCCCCTCTCATTGGCCTGAGGCGGAGTGACGGGCCAAAGGACACGTAGACACACACACACACGTAGACACACACACACACACACACGTAGACACACACACACACACGTAGACACACACACACACACACGTAGACACATACAGACACACACACAGACACACACACACACACGTAGACACACACGTAGACACACACACACACACACACGTAGACACACACACACGTAGACACAAACACACACGTATACACAAACACACACACGTAGACACACACAGACACACACGTAGACACACACACACACGTAGACACACACACACACGTAGACACACACACACACACGTAGACACACACAGAGACACGTAGACACACACAGACAGACACACAGACACACACACACGTAGAAACACACGTAGACACACACACACACACACACACACACATAGACACACACACACACACGTAGACACACACACACGTAGACACAAACACACACGTATACACAAACACACACACGTATACACAAACACAGACACACACACACGTAGACACACACACACACGTACACGCACGTAGACACACACATGTACACGTAGACACACACATGTACACGTACACACACACACATGTACACGTAGACACACGCACACACATGTACACGTACACACACACACACATGGAGACATACACACACACATATGGAGACATACACACACACGTATACACTCACACACGTATACACACAGGTATACACACACATAATGTACACACACACGTATATACACACACACACACACACGTATACACACACACGTATACACACACACAGTTATACACACACACACAATGTATACACACAAACATGTATACACACACACAAACATGTATACACGTGTATACACACACACATGTATACACACACACAATGTATACACACACACACATGTGTATACACACACACATGTGTATACACACACACATGTATACACACACACATGTATACACACACACGTACACATACACACACATGTATACACACACACACACACATACAATGTATACACACACACACGTATACACACACACACACACACACTATCCCCAGCACCACCACATCAGCACACCGGTATCCCATGCCCCCCCCAGCACACTGGCATTCTCGGCTCCCCGCCATTCCCAGCCCCCATCAACACCATCAGCACTCACACATCGCCACCTTTGCACCTCCCCCATCGGCACACCCACATCCGCACCCCCACATCAGCAACAAACCCTCCCAAATCAGCACACCCATACAATCACCATCAGTACAGCCACAGCAGCACTACCACCGCACATGGGCCGCGTGGACCACTCCCCACCCAAATGCCACACCCACACCACAAACATCCCGGGCAACGCCGGGGCTCTCAGCTAGTATAGTATAAAATATATATATACAATCAATTCAATCAAACTATAAACCATGAACTAATTAAATAAATATATGAATATAAATATGCAACATAAAACATCAAAAACAGAGAAAAAAAGAGTATAAAAACCAGTCCTCAAAAATAAGTCCAGTATTGATGTGGGTTCGGTATGGAGGGTCTCCGGCAGCTCTCAGTGTGGTCAAACCAAGTCCACAGTGAATCTAGGGGGAAAAAAGGAGGAGAGAGCGCACGCCCATAGCGTAAAATTGTATTTTAATGAGGGGAGGGGGAAAGGGGGGGTAAAAAATGCACTCACAAGGGTACAATAAAATCAAGCAATTTGTGATATAATCACCACCATCCGGTACGTATCTGCAACGTCTTGGGGCAGTCCCAGTCTTGCAGTCTCAGGATCGTACTCCTAAACAGATGTCCAGAGCAGATGGTATTCGCTCCTGCAGTATAAGAGTCCTGTAAGATGGCTCCGTGTTATAGGAGCTTCTGCAGCAGTGCGCATGGATCAGTCCGTTCCAGCGCTCGTTGATGACGTCAGTGTCAATGCGTCTGACGTGATGACGCTCCCTGACGCGTTTCGTCACTCTCGGGTAACTTTCTCAAAGGGTAGTGTGGAGATGGGGGAGGTCCGGTATTATATAGAGAGTCCAATCATCTCAATTACTTTGATCGTCCACCCATTCTCAGCTGAAAGTGCTAAGTGCTCCTACATATATACAAATGCCTTAATTCAAGTTTTAAAAATAAAAATAAAAAGTGTCTAAAAGTACTTAAAGAAGCTTGCTGGATTGGAGATAAACAGTACATACTATGTCACATGAGATATATAGCTCGCCATAAAAGAATCCCAAGGGGGACTACCTTCCAAATAATAAAACATCAAAGTCACATTAGATAGATTCATCACAGAAACGATGTTGAATATGATTTTAAGACTAACAAATAGATGGAGGTATATGGATCAAACAATGAACCACATGAAGCTCCCCCCTAAATTCATTCTGGCCAATATTACATAAAATATCACAGGGGTCATGACAAATAGATGACACAAAAATCATATATCATATAACATATAAACACTATACGTGATAATTATTTAACCCCTTAAATGACAAATATCCCAATGACCTATGTAAACCAGGAGATATTAGGAAATACATACCAAACATATTCAATACCTATGCCACGGACAAAGTCAGCTGTCAGGAATAGTAAGGATAAATGGATAACCAGTATATAAAAAAGTATATTAAAAAAATAGATAAAAAAATTATATATAAAAAAATATATATATAACTATATAACTATATAAAAGTGTTTCTCTAAACCTGTTAGTGCATTTCAATAACCTCGTGATTTTATTAAGTGCTCAGTGAAAGTAAATAATTGAACTGCTATTTAAATGTGTATCTAATACTAGGATTAATTCCATGTGTTGGAAAGAAGTGCCTAGAATGTGTAAAAGTATATGTAGGAAAAATAATATAATATTATCATTAAGGTGTATATGTGTGTTAATCTAACTAACCATAGAACCCATGAATGATATCCAATATTTGTGAAAAAATCAATAAAAAATAAAAATTATATATATGTCTAATAAAAATTGTTTGAAACAATAAGTTTATTAAAAACATATATATTGAAATATATATATATATAAATATATTGATATTGTGTGTACATTCTTGGAAGGATGGTGATGACCCCTACTGATTTTTTCACAAATATTGGATATCATTCATGGGTTCTATGGTTAGTTAGATTAACACACATATACACCTTAATGATAATATTATATTATTTTTCCTACATATACTTTTACACATTCTAGGCACTTCTTTCCAACACATGGAATTAATCCTAGTATTAGATACACATTTAAATAGCAGTTCAATTATTTACTTTCACTGAGCACTTAATAAAATCACGAGGTTATTGAAATGCACTAACAGGTTTAGAGAAACACTTTTATATAGTTATATAGTTATATATATATTTTTTTATATATAATTTTTTTATCTATTTTTTTAATATACTTTTTTATATACTGGTTATCCATTTATCCTTACTATTCCTGACAGCTGACTTTGTCCGTGGCATAGGTATTGAATATGTTTGGTATGTATTTCCTAATATCTCCTGGTTTACATAGGTCATTGGGATATTTGTCATTTAAGGGGTTAAATAATTATCACGTATAGTGTTTATATGTTATATGATATATGATTTTTGTGTCATCTATTTGTCATGACCCCTGTGATATTTTATGTAATATTGGCCAGAATGAATTTAGGGGGGAGCTTCATGTGGTTCATTGTTTGATCCATATACCTCCATCTATTTGTTAGTCTTAAAATCATATTCAACATCGTTTCTGTGATGAATCTATCTAATGTGACTTTGATGTTTTATTATTTGGAAGGTAGTCCCCCTTGGGATTCTTTTATGGCGAGCTATATATCTCATGTGACATAGTATGTACTGTTTATCTCCAATCCAGCAAGCTTCTTTAAGTACTTTTAGATATTTTTTATTTTTATTTTTAAAACTTGAATTAAGGCATTTGTATATATGTAGGAGCACTTAGCACTTTCAGCTGAGAATGGGTGGACGATCAAAGTAATTGAGATGATTGGACTCTCTATATAATACCGGACCTCCCCCATCTCCACACTACCCTTTGAGAAAGTTACCCGAGAGTGACGAAACGCGTCAGGGAGCGTCATCACGTCAGACGCATTGACACTGACGTCATCAACGAGCGCTGGAACGGACTGATCCATGCGCACTGCTGCAGAAGCTCCTATAACACGGAGCCATCTTACAGGACTCTTATACTGCAGGAGCGAATACCATCTGCTCTGGACATCTGTTTAGGAGTACGATCCTGAGACTGCAAGACTGGGACTGCCCCAAGACGTTGCAGATACGTACCGGATGGTGGTGATTATATCACAAATTGCTTGATTTTATTGTACCCTTGTGAGTGCATTTTTACCCCCCCTTTCCCCCTCCCCTCATTAAAATACAATTTTACGCTATGGGCGTGCGCTCTCTCCTCCTTTTTTTCCTATATATATATATATATATATATATATATATATATATATATATATATATATATGTATGTGTGTATATGTATGTATATTATATAAATACAACCTCACATGAACAACAATACGACATATTACAGCGTGTCATGATTTATTTAACAAAAATAAAGCCAAAATGGAGAAGCCATGTGTGAAACACTAAGTACACCTTATGATTCAATAGCTTGCAGAACCACCTATAGCAGCAATAACTTGAAGTAATCGTTTTCTGTATGACTTTATCAGTCTCTCACATCGTTGTGGAGGAATTTTGGCCCACTCTTCTTTACAACGTTGCTTCAGTTCATTGAGGTTTGTGGGCATTTGTTTATGCACAAAAGAAAAAAATATAAAAAAAAAAAAATATATGAAGCGCAGTCAAAGGGGTAATGGTAAGAAAACACCTTTATATTAAATTCTGTCAATATAATCACAAACAATAACAACAATTGTCAAAAAGATGGCGTGTCTTTCGAAGTGAGGATGGATAACAATCCCCTCACCTACATACTAACATCCGCCAAATTAGATTCTACCGGCCACTGATGGCTGGCAGCGTTATCCAACTACCAGTTCAGGCTGAAGTATAAACCAGGGCCTCTGAATATCGGAGCAGATGCCCTATCCCCAAGACCAGGGCTGAGCCCCACTCCCGACGATGACAGCTGGGAAGAGATCCCGGGACCAGGGATGAGAGCCATGTGCAGCACGACTACTGCCATAGCAGATAAGGTGGCCTTCTCAGAATTAAGGGTCGCAGACTCCTTAGGATGTCATTATAAAGCCATCCCTGCCGCTTACTGTGATCCAGAAGGGATGAATATCACCCACGATGAAATCATAGAGTGGAGGGATATGGTTCAATATCAGATCCGGGTCCCCATAGCTGTCCTCATCCGTGAAGCTGTCCAGAGAAACATGCCTGTAATTCTGAAACGTGCTCCTAGCGACATGGTCGCCATTCTCATGCGAGAAGCCGATAAGTTCGAAATCGACAATGGGCTACTCTATCGGGTGGTGCAATATTACAACCACCCGGATAGATGACAACTGATTCTCCCCAGGAATACAACACATGGTCCTGAAAGCCTTGCATGATGAGCTTGGACATCTCGGTGTGGAAAAGACTTTCGGACTCATCAGAGACCGTTTTTCTGGCCATAAATGTGTGAGTCGGTGGTACGACACTGTCGACAGAGCTCCCGGTGTATTCAACGCAAGACGCTGCCTACCTGAGCCACACCAATAGCTCACCTGAAGAGCTCGGGCCCCATGGACTTGGTGTGCATGGATTTCCTGTGCTTCGAGCCTGATGCCCGAGGTATCTGTAACGTGCTGGTCATCACGGACCATTACACGCGATATGCACAAACGTTACCCACCAAAGACCAGAAAGACATCACTTTGGCGAAGATATTGTGGGAAAGGTACTTTGTGCATTGAACATCACCAAGTCCCGGACAAATCCCGGACAACTCCGTACCATCCGGAGGGGAACGCTCTGCCGGAGCGATTCAATAGGACGTTGCTGGACGTGCTTGGCATGCTGAAAGGTGCTCAGAAGACGTGGAGCCGACATGTGGAATCTCTAGTACATGCATACAACTGTACTCAACACGAGTCCACGGGATTCTCCCCATACTTCCTTACGTTCTTGCGAGAAGCCAGGCTGCCGGTGGATGTACATCTGCGAGTGTCCACAGATGGACTACACAATGCAACGCACTAAATATGTACAAAGGCTTCAGGAAAACCTGCCACAGGCTTACCAGCAAGCCACGAAGTCCGCTGCCCAACTCAATGTCAACAACAAGAGGCGCTATGACCACAAGGTCCGTCACCGGGAAATATGTCCTGGCGATGCAGTGTTTCTCTGCAACCTAGGGATTCCCGGGAAGCACAAACTTGCTGACCGTTGGCGTGACGGTGTCTATGAGGTCGAATCACAGATGCCGGGCCTCCCGGTCTACAGGATAAGAGACATGGATGGCCAGTTAAGGGTCTGGCACCGTAACCACCTTCTCCCTATTCCACAAATGGAAGACGATGAACCCGATAACCTGTTACACCACTGGACAGGTAGCCAGAACAAGTGGAGACTGCCAAAGACACCAACCATAAGTCCACCAAAGACCACACCGATGGTGAAGAAACCGTCAACGAGACCATAGAGGATCCTATGGAGGGATCCTCTCAAAGGGGACCCCAAAGTCATGGAGCACCTCCCGGAGGATCTATGGGTAAAGGGACCCGACCACCAACGCCTACCAGGGTGGCTCAAACGAGTCAACCTCTTGATCCTAGAAGTCCATGTTTCGTGCCTCAGAGAGACTATTCAGAGACATTTATACCCTCAATGGGTGAGGCTGAGCCTCAGGACTTTGTTTATTACTCCCCAGAGGTAGTTGCGGAAGAACCGCCACGACGGAGCCAAAGAATTAGACATCCTCCAAATAGGATGACCTATGATTCAATTGGGGCACCCCATTATGAGGCTCAGCAGTGGGCTCGTATTAAAGTGAGATCCGTTATAGTAATGTTTATAGAAATATACAATCTCATGTAGAGTTGATTGTGTAAATAGTATAGTGTATTGTGTAATCATTATACCCTACCCCCCGTTATACATGTACCGTGTAATCATTATACCCTACCCCCTGTTATACATGTACTGTGTAATCATTATACCCTACCCCCCGTTATACATGTACTCTGTAATCATTATACCCTACCCCCTGTTACTCATGTACCGTGTAATCATTATACCCTACCCCCTGTTATTCATGTACTGTGTAACCATTATACCCTACCCCCTGTTATACATGTACCGTGTAATCATTATACCCTACCCCCTGTTATACATGTACTGTGTAATCATTATACCCTACCCCCCGTTATACATGTACTCTGTAATCATTATACCCTACCCCCTGTTACTCATGTACCGTGTAATCATTATACCCTACCCCCTGTTATTCATGTACTGTGTAACCATTATACCCTACCCCCTGTTATACATGTACTGTGTAACCATTATACCCTACCCCCTGTTATTCATGTACTGTGTAACCATTATACCCTACCCCCTGTTATACATGTACTCTGTAATCATTATACCCTACCCCCTGTTACTCATGTACCGTGTAATCATTATACCTACCCCCTGTTATACATGTACTGTGTAATCATTATACCTACCCCCTGTTATACATGTACTGTGTAATCATTATACCTACCCCCTGTTATACATGTACCGTGTAATCATTATACCCTACCCCCTGTTATACATGTACCGTGTAATCATTATACCCTACACCCTGTTATACATGTACTGTGTAATCATTATACCCTACCCCCTGTAATTCATGTACTGTGTAATCATTATACCTACCCCCTGTTATACATGTACTGTGTAATCATTATACCCTACCCCCTGTTATACATGTACCGTGTAATCATTATACCTACCCCCTGTTATTCATGTACTGTGTAATCATTATACCCTAACCCCTGTTATTTATGTACTGTAGGTAGCTATAGATGGAAACCTCGCTCAAAAACCCCTGGTTTGAAAAGGGCGTGCTGCCTAGGGAGTAGCTCATAGACATATGACAGGTGTATCTACAGAGATACACAGAGAAGGAATCCCTTTGCAGGCGCACCACATGCCTTTATAGAATAAATGTGGTCAGGGTAGATATAACGTGTATAATAGAAAATTTTTTTTTCAAATACGTGATGGTGCAATAAAAATAGCAAAAGTATAGTTTATATTTACTATGTTAAAAGACACTAATGTCACAACAAATGGTCCAAAGAAGCTACTTTGGGCCCATTCAGCAGATGAGTATAGATGGTGTTGATACACTGTCTAAAGTATTTACATATATCTGAAGTATAGCAGTATATGTCTTGAGATTTGTGTCTCTCAAAACCGAGGCGACACCTGGTGGTGCTGAGATGTATTGCACCCAGGGTCTAGTTACTCGCTGTTGTGTATCTATGCTCCAAAACGTTTTGTGTGGTTTCACAGCTGGGACCACAGTTGTCGTCCACCGTTCCTCTATTATCAGTTGGTTTATGTGCTTAGCCGTTCAGTGTGGTTGGCTGGGTAAGTATCACTTCCATATAGACACAGGTACGTGCTGAGTATAGACGGGTGCTGTATATTGGTGCCGGTTAGTGTATTCCATTGAACAGGCATCTAATAGAAACACACGGAACACCACCATCACGGTGGATGTTTAACTCCACCACTGCTGGAATACACTAACCGGCACCAATATACAGCACCCGTCTATACTCAGCACGTACCTGTGTCTATATGGAAGTGATACTTACCCAGCCAACCACACTGAACGGCTAAGCACATAAACCAACTGATAATAGAGGAACGGTGGACGACAACTGTGGTCCCAGCTGTGAAACCACACAAAACGTTTTGGAGCATAGATACACAACAGCGAGTAACTAGACCCTGGGTGCAATACATCTCAGCACCACCAGGTGTCGCCTCGGTTTTGAGAGACACAAATCTCAAGACATATACTGCTATACTTCAGATATATGTAAATACTTTAGACAGTGTATCAACACCATCTATACTCATCTGCTGAATGGGCCCAAAGTAGCTTCTTTGGACCATTTGTTGTGACATTAGTGTCTTTTAACATAGTAAATATAAACTATACTTTTGCTATTTTTATTGCACCATCACGTATTTGAATAAAATTTTTCTATTATACACGTTATATCTACCCTGACCACATTTATTCTATAAAGGCATGTGGTGCGCCTGCAAAGGGATTCCTTCTCTGTGTATCTCTGTAGATACACCTGTCATATATTTATGTACTGTGTAATCATTATACCCTACCCCCCGTTATTCATGTACTGTGTAACCATTATACCCTACCCCCTGTTATACAGGTACTGTGTAATCATTATACCCTACCCATGTTATACATGTACTGTGTAATCATTATACCCTACCCCCTGTTATTCATGTACTGTGTAATCATTATACATTACCCCCTGTTATACATGTACTGTGTAATCATTATACCTACCCCCTGTTATTCATGTACTGTGTAATCATTATACCCTGCCCCCTGTTATACATGTACTGTGTAATCATTATACCTACCCCCTGTTATTCATGTACTGTGTAATCATTATACATTACCCCCTGTTATACATGTACTGTGTAATCATTATACCTACCCCCTGTTATTCATGTACTGTGTAATCATTATACTCTGCCCCCTGTTATACATGTACTGTGTAATCATTATACCCTGCCCCGTTATACATGTACTGTGTAATCATTATACCCTACCCCCTGTTATACATGTACTGTGTAATCATTATACCTACCCCCTGTTATTCATGTACTGTGTAATCATTATACCTACCCCCTGTTATTCATGTATTGTGTAAACATTATACCCTACCCCCTGTGATTCATGTACTGTGTAATCATTATACCCTGCCCCGTTATACATGTACTGTGTAACCATTATACCCTACCCCCTGTTATTCATGTACTGTGTAATCATTATACCTACCCCCTGTTATACATGTACTGTGTAACCATTATACCTACACCCTGTTATACGTGTACCGTGTAATCATTATACCTACCCCCTGTTATACATGTACTGTGTAATCATTATACCCTACCCCCTGTTATACATGTACTGTGTAATCATTATACCCTACCCCCTGTTATTCATGTACTGTGTAATCATTATACCTACCCCCTGTTATTCATGTACTGTGTAATCATTATACCTACCCCCTGTTATTCATGTACTGTGTAAACATTATACCCTACCCCCTGTTATTCATGTACTGTGTAATCATTATACCCTGCCCCGTTATACATGTACTGTGTAATCATTATACCCTACCCCCTGTTATACATGTACTGTGTAATCATTATACCTACCCCCTGTTATTCATGTACTGTGTAATCATTATACCTACCCCCTGTTATTCATGTACTGTGTAAACATTATACCCTACCCCCTGTGATTCATGTACTGTGTAATCATTATACCCTGCCCCGTTATACATGTACTGTGTAATCATTATACCCTACCCTGTTATACATGTACTGTGTAACCATTATACCCTACCCCCTGTTATTCATGTACTGTGTAATCATTATACCTACCCCCTGTTATTCATGTACCGTGTAATCATTATACCCTACCCCGTTATACATGTACTGTGTAACCATTATACCTACCCCCTGTTATACATGTACTGTGTAATCATTATACCCTACCCCCTGTTATACATGTACTGTGTAATCATTATACCTACCCCCTGTTATACATGTACTGTGTAATCATTATACCCTACCCCCTGTTATACATGTACTGTGTAACCATTATACCCTACCCTCTGTTATTCATGTACTGTGTAACCATTATACCCTACCCCCTGTTATACATGTACTGTGTAATCATTATACCTACCCCCTGTTATTCATGTACTGTGTAATCATTATACCTACCCCCTGTTATTCATGTATTGTGTAAACATTATACCCTACCCCCTGTGATTCATGTACTGTGTAATCATTATACCCTGCCCCGTTATACATGTACTGTGTAACCATTATACCCTACCCCCTGTTATTCATGTACTGTGTAATCATTATACCTACCCCCTGTTATACATGTACTGTGTAACCATTATACCTACACCCTGTTATACGTGTACCGTGTAATCATTATACCTACCCCCTGTTATACATGTACTGTGTAATCATTATACCCTACCCCCTGTTATACATGTACTGTGTAATCATTATACCCTACCCCCTGTTATTCATGTACTGTGTAATCATTATACCTACCCCCTGTTATTCATGTACTGTGTAATCATTATACCTACCCCCTGTTATTCATGTACTGTGTAAACATTATACCCTACCCCCTGTTATTCATGTACTGTGTAATCATTATACCCTGCCCCGTTATACATGTACTGTGTAATCATTATACCCTACCCCCTGTTATACATGTACTGTGTAATCATTATACCTACCCCCTGTTATTCATGTACTGTGTAATCATTATACCTACCCCCTGTTATTCATGTACTGTGTAAACATTATACCCTACCCCCTGTGATTCATGTACTGTGTAATCATTATACCCTGCCCCGTTATACATGTACTGTGTAATCATTATACCCTACCCCGTTATACATGTACTGTGTAACCATTATACCCTACCCCCTGTTATTCATGTACTGTGTAATCATTATACCTACCCCCTGTTATACATGTACTGTGTAATCATTATACCTACCCCCTGTTATTCATGTACTGTGTAATCATTATACCTACCCCTGTTATACATGTACTGTGTAACCATTATACCTACACCCTGTTATACGTGTACCGTGTAATCATTATACCTACCCCCTGTTATACATGTACTGTGTAATCATTATACCCTACCCCCTGTTATACATGTACTGTGTAATCATTATACCCTACCCCCTGTTATACATGTACTGTGTAATCATTATACCTACCCCCTGTTATTCATGTACTGTGTAATCATTATACACTGCCCCCTGTTATACATGTACTGTGTAATCATTATACCTACCCCCTGTTATTCATGTACTGTGTAATCATTATACCCTACCCCCTGTTATTCATGTACTGTGTAATCATTATACCTGCCCCTGTTATTCATGTACTGTGTAATCATTATACCTACCCCCTGTTATACATGTACTGTGTAATCATTATATCTACCCCCTGTTATACATGTACCGTGTAATCATTATACCCTACCCCCTGTTATTCATGTACTGTGTAATCATTATACCCTACCCCCTGTTATTCATGTACTGTGTAATCATTATACCTACCCCCTGTTATTCATGTACTGTGTAATAATTATACCCTACCCCCTGTTATACATGTACTGTGTAACCATTATACCTACACCCTGTTATACGTGTACCGTGTAATCATTATACCTACCCCCTGTTATACATGTACTGTGTAATCATTATACCCTACCCCCTGTTATACATGTACTGTGTAATCATTATACCCTACCCCCTGTTATTCATGTACTGTGTAATCATTATACCTACCCCCTGTTATTCATGTACTGTGTAATCATTATACCTACCCCCTGTTATTCATGTACTGTGTAAACATTATACCCTACCCCCTGTTATTCATGTACTGTGTAATCATTATACCCTGCCCCGTTATACATGTTCTGTGTAATCATTATACCCTACCCCCTGTTATACATGTACTGTGTAATCATTATACCTACCCCCTGTTATTCATGTACTGTGTAATCATTATACCTACCCCCTGTTATTCATGTACTGTGTAAACATTATACCCTACCCCCTGTGATTCATGTACTGTGTAATCATTATACCCTGCCCCGTTATACATGTACTGTGTAATCATTATACCCTACCCCGTTATACATGTACTGTGTAACCATTATACCCTACCCCCTGTTATTCATGTACTGTGTAATCATTATACCTACCCCCTGTTATTCATGTACTGTGTAATAATTATACCCTACCCCCTGTTATACATGTACTGTGTAACCATTATACCTACACCCTGTTATACGTGTACCGTGTAATCATTATACCTACCCCCTGTTATACATGTACTGTGTAATCATTATACCCTACCCCCTGTTATACATGTACTGTGTAATCATTATACCCTACCCCCTGTTATTCATGTACTGTGTAATCATTATACCTACCCCCTGTTATTCATGTACTGTGTAATCATTATACCTACCCCCTGTTATTCATGTACTGTGTAAACATTATACCCTACCCCCTGTTATTCATGTACTGTGTAATCATTATACCCTGCCCCGTTATACATGTACTGTGTAATCATTATACCCTACCCCCTGTTATACATGTACTGTGTAATCATTATACCTACCCCCTGTTATTCATGTACTGTGTAATCATTATACCTACCCCCTGTTATTCATGTACAGTGTAAACATTATACCCTACCCCCTGTGATTCATGTACTGTGTAATCATTATACCCTGCCCCGTTATACATGTACTGTGTAATCATTATACCCTACCCCGTTATACATGTACTGTGTAACCATTATACCCTACCCCCTGTTATTCATGTACTGTGTAATCATTATACCTACCCCCTGTTATACATGTACTGTGTAACCATTATACCTACACCCTGTTATACGTGTACCGTGTAATCATTATACCTACCCCCTGTTATACATGTACTGTGTAATCATTATACCCTACCCCCTGTTATACATGTACTGTGTAATCATTATACCCTACCCCCTGTTATTCATGTACTGTGTAATCATTATACCTACCCCCTGTTATTCATGTACTGTGTAATCATTATACCTACCCCCTGTTATTCATGTACTGTGTAAACATTATACCCTACCCCCTGTTATTCATGTACTGTGTAAACATTATACCCTACCCCCTGTGATTCATGTACTGTGTAATCATTATACCCTGCCCCGTTATACATGTACTGTGTAATCATTATACCCTACCCCGTTATACATGTACTGTGTAACCATAATACCCTACCCCCTGTTATTCATGTACTGTGTAATCATTATACCTACCCCCTGTTATTCATGTACCGTGTAATCATTATACCCTACCCCGTTATACATGTACTGTGTAACCATTATACCTACCCCCTGTTATACATGTACTGTGTAATCATTATACCCTACCCCCTGTTATACATGTACTGTGTAATCATTATACCTACCCCCTGTTATACATGTACTGTGTAATCATTATACCCTACCCCCTGTTATACATGTACTGTGTAACCATTATACCCTACCCTCTGTTATTCATGTACTGTGTAACCATTATACCCTACCCCCTGTTATACATGTACTGTGTAATCATTATACCTACCCCCTGTTATTCATGTACTGTGTAATCATTATACCCTGCCCCGTTATACATGTACTGTGTAATCATTATACCCTACCCCCTGTTATTCATGTACTGTGTAATCATTATACCTACCCCCTGTTATACATGTACTGTGTAATCATTATACCCTACCCCCTGTTATTCATGTACTGTGTAATCATTATACCCTGCCCCGTTATACATGTACCATGTAATCATTATACCCTACCCCCTGTTATACATGTACTGTGTAATCATTATACCCTACCCCCTTGTTATTCATGTACTGTGTAATAATTATACCCTACCCCCTGTTATACATGTACTGTGTAACCATTATACCTACACCCTGTTATACGTGTACCGTGTAATCATTATACCTACCCCCTGTTATACATGTACTGTGTAATCATTATACCCTACCCCCTTTTATACATGTACTGTGTAATCATTATACCCTACCCCCTGTTATTCATGTACTGTGTAATCATTATACCTACCCCATTATACATGTACTGTGTAATCATTATACCCTACCCCCTTTTATTCATGTACTGTGTAATCATTATATCTACCCCCTTTTATTCATGTACTGTGTAATCATTATACCTACCCCATTATACATGTACTGTGTAATCATTATACCTACCCCCTGTTATACATGTACTGTGTAATCATTATACCCTACCCCCTGTTATACATGTACTGTGTAACCATTATACCCTACCCCCTGTTATACATGTACTGTATAATCATTATACCCTACCCCCTGTTATACATGTACTGTGTAATCATTATACCCTACCCCGTTATTCATCTACTGTGTAATCATTATACCCTACCCCCTGTTATACATGTACTGTGTAATCATTATACCTACCCCCTGTTATACATGTACTGTGTAATCATGATACCCTACCCCCTGTTATACATGTACTGTATAATCATTATACCCTACCCCCTGTTATACATGTACTGTGTAATCATTATACCCTACCCCCTGTTTTTCATGTACTGTGTAATCATTATACCCTACCCCCCGTTATACATGTACTGTGTAATCATTATACCCTACACCCCGTTATACATGTACTGTGTAATCATTATACCTACCCCCTGTTATACATGTACTGTGTAATCATTATACCCTACCCCCTGTTATACATTTACTGTGTAATCATTATACCTACCCCCTGTTATTCATGTACTGTGTAATCATTATACCCTGCCCCCTGTTATTCATGTACTGTGTAATCATTATACCCTACCCCCTGTTATACATGTACTGTGTAATCATTATACCTACCCCCTGTTATACATGTACTGTGTAATCATTATACCTACCCCCTGCTATACATCTACTGTGTAATTATTATACCCTACCCCCTGTTTTTCATGTACCGTGTAATCATTATACCCTACGCCCTGTTATTCATGTACTGTGTAATCATTATACCCTAACCCCTGTTATACATGTACTGTATAATCATTATACCCTACCCCCTGTTATACATGTACTGTGTAATCATTATACCCTACCCTCTGTTATTCATGTACTGTGTAATCATTATACCCTACCCCCCGTTATACATGTACTGTGTAATCATTATACCTACCCCCTGTTATACATGTACTGTGTAATCATTATACCCTACCCCCTGTTATTCATGTACTGTGTAATCATTATACCCTACCCCTGTTATACATGTACTGTGTAACCATTATACCCTACCCCCTTTTATTCATGTACTGTGTAATCATTATACCTACCCCTGTTATACATGTACTGTGTAACCATTATACCCTACCCCCTGTTACTCATGTACTGTGTAACCATTATACCCTACCCCCCGTTATACATGTACTGTGTAATCATTATACCTACCCCCTGTTATACATGTACTGTGTAATCATTATACCCTACCCCCTGTTATTCATGTACTGTGTAATCATTATACCCTACCCCTGTTATACATGTACTGTGTAACCATTATACCCTACCCCCTTTTATTCATGTACTGTGTAATCATTATACCTACCCCTGTTATACATGTACTGTGTAATCATTATACCCTACCCCCTGTTATACATGTACTGTGTATCCATTATACCCTACCCCCTGTTATACATGTACTGTGTAATCATTATACCCTACCCCCTGTTATTCATGTACTGTGTAATCATTATACCTACCCCCTGTTATACATGTACTGTGTAATCATTATACCTACCCCCTGTTATACATGTACTGTGTAATCATTATACCCTACCCCCTGTTATACATGTACTGTGTAATCATTATACCTACCCCCTGCTATACATGTACTGTGTAATCATTATACCTACCCCCTGTTATACATGTACTGTGTAATCATTATACCTACCCCCTGTTATACATGTACTGTGTAATCATTATACCCTACCCCCTGTTATTCATGTACTGTGTAATCATTATACCCTACCCCCTGTTATTCATGTACTGTGTAATCATTATACCCTACCCCTGTTATACATGTACTGTGTAATCATTATACCCTACCCCTGTTATACATGTACTGTGTAATCATTATACCCTACCCCCTGTTATTCATGTACTGTGTAATCATTATACCCTACCCCCTGTTATTCATGTACTGTGTAATCATTATACCCTACCCCTGTTATACATGTACTGTGTAATCATTATACCTACCCCCTGTTATTCATGTACTGTGTAATCATTATACTTACCCCCTGTTATTCATGTACTGTGTAATAATTATACCCTACCCCCTGTTATACATGTACTGTGTAACCATTATTCCTACACCCTGTTATACGTGTACCGTGTAATCATTATACCTACCCCCTGTTATACGTGTACTGTGTAATCATTATACCTACCCCCTGTTATACATGTACTGTGTAATCATTATACCCTATGCCCTGTTATTCATGTACTGTGTAATCATTATACCCTACCCCTGTTATACAAGTACCGTGTAATCATTATACCTACCCCCTGTTATACGTGTACTGTGTAATCATTATACCTACCCCCTGTTATACATGTACCGTGTAATCATTATACCCTATGCCCTGTTATTCATGTACTGTGTAATCATTATACCCTACCCCTGTTATACAAGTACCGTGTAAGCATTATACCCTACCCCCTGTTAAACATGTACCGTGTAATCATTATACCCTACCCCCTGTTATACATGTACTGTGTAATCATTATACCTACCCCCTGTTATTCATGTACTGTGTAATCATTATACCCTACCCCCTGTTATTCATGTACTGTGTAATCATTATACCCTACCCCCTGTTAAACATGTACCGTGTAATCATTATACCCTACCCCCCGTTATACATGTACTGTGTAATCATTATACCTACCCCCTGTTATACATGTACTGTGTAATCATTATACCCTACCCCCTGTAATACATGTACTGTGTAATCATTATACCCTACCCCCTGTTATACATGTACTGTGTAATCATTATACCCTACCCCCTTTTATGCATGTACTGTGTAATCATTATACCTACCCCATTATACATGTACTGTGTAATCATTATACCTACCCCCTGTTATACATGTACTGTGTAATCATTATACCTACCCCCTGTTATACATGTACTGTGTAATCATGATACCCTACCCCCTGTTATACATGTACTGTATAATCATTATACCCTACCCCCTGTTATACATGTACTGTGTAATCATTATACCCTACCCCCTGTTATTCATGTACTGTGTAATCATTATACCCTACCCCCCGTTATACATGTACTGTGTAATCATTATACCTACCCCCTGTTATACATGTACTGTGTAATCATTATACCCAATCCCCTGTTATTCATGTACTGTGTAATCATTATACCCTACCCCTGTTATACATGTACTGTGTAATCATTATACCCTACCCCCTGTTATTCATGTACTGTGTAATCATTATACCTACCCCTGTTATACATGTACTGTGTAATCATTATACCTACCCCCTTTTATTCATGTACTGTGTAATCATTATACCTACCCCTGTTATACATGTACTGTGTAATCATTATACCTACCCCCTGTTATACATGTACTGTGTAATCATTATACTCTACCCCTGTTATACATGTACTGTGTAATCATTATACCCTACCCCCTGTTATACATGTACCGTGTAATCATTATTCCTACCCCCTGTTATACATGTACTGTGTAATCAATATACCTTACCCCCTGTTATACATGTACTGTGTAATCATTATACCCTACCCCCTGTTATACATGTACTGTGTAACCATTATACCCTACCCCCTGTTACTCATGTACTGTGTATCCATTATACCCTACCCCCTGTTATACATGTACTGTGTAATCATTATACCTACCCCTGTTATACATGTACTGTGTAATAATTATACCCTACCCCCTGTTATACATGTACTGTGTAACCATTATACCCTACCCCCTGTTATACATGTACTGTGTAATCATTATACCCTACCCCCTGTTATTCATGTACTGTGTAATCATTATACCTACCCCCTGTTATTCATGTACTGTGTAATCATTATACCTACCCCCTGTTATACATGTACTGTGTAATCATTATACCTACCCCCTGTTATTCATGTACTGTGTAATCATTATACACTACCCCCTGTTATACATGTACTGTGTAATCATTATACCTACCCCCTGCTATACATGTACTGTGTAATCATTATACTCTACCCCCTGTTTTTCATGTACCGTGTAATCATTATACCCTACGCCCTGTTATTCATGTACTGTGTAATCATTATACCCTAACCCCTGTTATACATGTACCGTGTAATCATTATACCCTACCCCCTGTTATACATGTACTGTGTAATCATTATACCAACCCCCTGTTATTCATGTACTGTGTAATCATTATACCCTACCCCTGTTATACATGTACTGTGTAACCATTATACCCTACCCCCTTTTATTCATGTACTGTGTAATCATTATACCTACCCCTGTTATACATGTACTGTGTAATCATTATACCTACCCCCTGTTATACATGTACTGTGTAATCATTATACCTACCCCCTGTTATACATGTACTGTGTAATCATTATACCCTACCCCCTGTTATACATGTACTGTGTAATCATTATACCCTACCCCCTGTTATACATGTACTGTGTAACCATTATACCCTACCTCCTGTTACTCATGTACTGTGTAACCATTATACCCTACCCCCTATTATACATGTACTGTGTAATCATTATACCTACCCCCTGTTACTCATGTACTGTGTAACCATTATACCCTACCCCCTGTTATACATGTACTGTGTAACCATTATACCCTACCCCCTGTTATACATGTACTGTGTAATCATTATACCCTACCCCCTGTTATTCATGTACTGTGTAATCATTATACCTACCCCCTGTTATTCATGTACTGTGTAATCATTATACCTACCCCCTGTTATACATGTACTGTGTAATCATTATACCCTACCCCCTGTTATACATGTACTGTGTAATCATTATACCTACCCCCTGCTATACATGTACTGTGTAATCATTATACCTACCCCCTGTTATACATGTACTGTGTAATCATTATACCCTACCCCCTGTTATTCATGTACTGTGTAATCATTATACCCTACCCCCTGTTATTCATGTACTGTGTAATCATTATACCCTACCCCTGTTATACATGTACTGTGTAATCATTATACCCTACCCCTGTTATACATGTACTGTGTAATCATTATACCCTACCCCCTTTTATTCAGGTACTGTGTAATCATTATACCTACCCCTGTTATACATGTACTGTGTAATCATTATACCTACCCCCTGTTATACATGTACTGCGTAATCATTATACTTACCCCCTGTTATACATGTACTGTGTAATCATTATACCCTACCCCCTGTTATACATGTACTGTGTAATCATTATACCCTACCCCCTGTTATACATGTACTGTGTAATCATTATACCTACCCCCTGTTATACATGTACTGTGTAACCATTATACCCTACCCCCTGTTATTCATGTACTGTGTAACCATTATACCCTACCCCCTGTTATACATGTACTGTGTAATCATTATACCTACCCCCTGTTATTCATGTACTGTGTAATCATTATACCCTACCCCCTGTTATACATGTACTGTGTAACCATTATACCCTACCCCCTGTTTTTCATGTACTGTGTAATCATTATACCTACCCCCTGTTATTCATGTACTGTGTAATCATTATACCTACCCCCTGTTATACATGTACTGTGTAATCATTATACCCTACCCCCTGTTATACATGTACTGTGTAATCATTATACCCTACCCCCTGTTATACATGTACTGTGTAATCATTATACCCTACCCCCTGTTATTCATGTACTGTGTAATCATTATACCCTACCCCCTGTTATACATGTACTGTGTAATCATTATACCCTACCCCCTGTTATACATGTACTGTGTAATCATTATACCCTACCCCCTGTTATACATGTACTGTGTAATCATTATACCCTACCCCCTGTTATACATGTACTGTGTAATCATTATACTCTACCCCCTGTTATTCATGTACTGTGTAATTATTGTACCCTACCCCCTGTTATACAAGTACCGTGTAATCATTATACTTACCCCCCTGTTATACATGTACTGTGTAATCATTATACCCTACCCCCTGTTATTCATGTACTGTGTAATCATTATACCCTACCCCCTGTTATTCATGTACTGTGTAATCATTATACCCTACCCCCTGTTATTCATGTACTGTGTAATCATTATACCCTACCCCCTGTTATTCATGTACTGTGTAATCATTATACCTACCCCCTGTTATACATGTACTGTGTAATCATTATACCCTACCCCCTGTTATTCATGTACTGTGTAATCATTATACTCTACCCCCTGTTATTCATGTACTGTGTAATCATTGTACCCTACCCCCTGTTATACAAGTACTGTGCAATCATTATACCCTACCCCCTGTTATTCATGTACTGTGTAATCATTATACCCTACCCCCTGTAATTCATGTACTGTGTAATCATTATACCTACCCCCTGTAATTCATGTACTGTGTAATCATTATACCCTACCCCCTGTTATACATGTACTGTGTAATCATTATACCTACCCCTGTTATACATGTACTGTGTAATCATTATACCCTACCCCCTGTTATACATGTACTGTGTAATCATTATACCCTACCCCCTGTTATACATGTACTTTGTAATCATTATATCCTACCCCCTGTTATACATGTACTGTGTAACCATTATACCCTACCCCCTGTTATTCATGTACTGTGTAACCATTATACCCTACCCCCTGTTATACATGTACTGTGTAATCATTATACCCTACCCCCTGTTATTCATGTACTGTGTAATCATTATACCTACCCCCTGTTATTCATGTACTGTGTAATCATTATACCCTACCCACTGTTATTCATGTACTGTGTAATCATTATACCCTACCCCTGTTATACATGTACTGTGTAACCATTATACCCTACCCCTGTTATACATGTACTGTGTAATCATTATACCCTACCCCCTTTTATTCAGGTACTGTGTAATCATTATACCTACCCCTGTTATACATGTACTGTGTAATCATTATACCTACCCCCTGTTATACATGTACTGTGTAATCATTATACTTACCCCCTGTTATACATGTACTGTGTAATCATTATACCCTACCCCCTGTTATACATGTACTGTGTAATCATTATACTCTACCCCCTGTTATTCATGTACTGTGTAATCATTGTACCCTACCCCCTGTTATACAAGTACCGTGTAATCATTATACCTACCCCCTGTTATACATGTACTGTGTAATCATTATACCCTACCCCCTGTTATTCATGTACTGTGTAATCATTATACCCTACCCCCTGTTATTCATGTACTGTGTAATCATTATACCTACCCCCTGTTATACATGTACTGTGTAATCATTATACCCTACCCCCTGTTATTCATGTACTGTGTAATCATTATACTCTACCCCCTGTTATTCATGTACTGTGTAATCATTGTACCCTACCCCCTGTTATACAAGTACTGTGTAATCATTATACCCTACCCCCTGTTATTCATGTACTGTGTAATCATTGTACCCTACCCCCTGTTATACAAGTACTGTGTAATCATTATACCCTACCCCCTGTTATTCATGTACTGTGTAATCATTATACCCTACCCCCTGTTATACATGTACTGTGTAATCATTATACCCTACCCCCTGTTATTCATGTACTGTGTAATCATTATACCCTACCCCCTGTAATTCATGTACTGTGTAATCATTATACCTACCCCCTGTAATTCATGTACTGTGTAATCATTATACCCTACCCCCTGTTATACATGTACTGTGTAATCATTATACCTACCCCTGTTATACATGTACTGTGTAATCATTATACCCTACCCCCTGTTATACATGTACTGTGTAATCATTATACTCTACCCCCTGTTATTCATGTACTGTGTAATCATTATACCCTACCCCCTGTTATTCATGTACTGTGTAATCATTATACCTACCCCCTGTTATTCATGTACTGTGTAATCATTATACCTACCCCCTGTTATACATGTACTGTGTAATCATTATACACTACCCCCTGTTATTCATGTACTGTGTAATCATTATACCCTACCCCCTGTTATACATGTACTGTGTAATCATTATACCTACCCCCTGTTATACATGTACTGTGTAATCATTATACCCTACCCCCTGTTATACATGTACTGTGTAACCATTATACCCTACCCCCTGTTATTCATGTACTGTGTAACCATTATACCCTACCCCCTGTTATACATGTACTGTGTAATCATTATACCTACCCCCTGTTATACATGTACTGTGTAATCATTATACCCTACCCCCTGTTATACATGTACTGTGTAATCATTATACCCTACCCCCTGTTATACATGTACTGTGTAGCCATTATACCCTACCCCCTGTTATTCATGTACTGTGTAACCATTATACCCTACCCCCTGTTATACATGTACTGTGTAATAATTATACCCTACCCCCTGTTATTCATGTACTGTGTAATCATTATACCTACCCCCTGTTATTAATGTACTGTGTAATCATTATACCCTACCCCCTGTTATTCATGTACTGTGTAATCATTATACCTACCCCCTGTTATATATGTACTGTGTAATCATTATACCCTCCCCCCTGTTATACATGTACTGTGTAATCATTATACCCTACCCCCTGTTATACATGTACTGTGTAATCATTATACGCTACCCCTGTTATACATGTACTGTGTAATCATTATACCCTACCCCTGTTATACATGTACTGTGTAATCATTATACCCTACCCCCTTTTATTCAGGTATTGTGTAATCATTATACCTACCCCTGTTATACATGTACTGTGTAATCATTATACCCTACCCCCTGTTATACAAGTACTGTGTAATCATTATACCTATCCCCTCTTATTCATGTACTGTGTAATCATTATACCTACCCCCTGTTATTCATGTACTGTGTAATCATTATAAACTACCCCCTGTTATTCATGTACTGTGTAATCATTATACCTACCCCGTTATACATGTACTGTGTAATCATTATACCTACCCCCTGTTATACATGTACTGTGTAATCACTATACCCTACCCCTGTTTTTCATGTACTGTGTAATCATTATACCTTACCCCCTGTTATACATGTACTGTGTAATCATTATACCCTACCCCCTGTTATTCATGTACTGTGTAATCATTATACCTACACCCTGTTATTCATGTACTGTGTAATCGTTATACCCTACCCCCTGTTATACATGTACTGTGTAATCATTATACCCTACCCCCTGTTATTCATGTACTGAGTAATCATTATGACCTACCCCCTGTTATACATGTACTGTGTAACCATTATACCTACCCCCAGTTATACATGTACTGTGTAATCATTGTACCCTACCCCTGTTATACATGTACCGTGTAATCATTATACCTACCCCCTGTTATACATGTACTGTGTAATCTTTATACCTACCCCCTGTTATACATATACTGTGTAATCATTATACCCTACCCCCTGTTATACATGTACTGTGTAACCATTATACCTACCCCCTGTTATACATGTACTGTGTAATCATTATACCCTACCCCCTGTTATACATGTACTGTGTAACCATTATACCCTACCCCCTGTTATTCATGTACTGTGTAATCATTATACCTACCCCCTGTTATACATGTACTGTGTAATCATTATACCCTACCCCGTTATACATGTACTGTGTAATCATTATACCCTACCCCTGTTATACATGTACTGTGTAACCATTATACCCTACCCCCTGTTATTCATGTACTGTGTAATCATTATACCTACCCCCTGTTATACATGTACTGTGTAATCATTATACCCTACCCCGTTATACATGTACTGTGTAATCATTATACCCTACCCCTGTTATACATGTACTGTGTAATCATTATACCCTACCCCCATGTTATTCATGTACTGTGTAATCATTATACCTACCCCCTGTTATACATGTACCGTGTAATCATTATACCCTACCCCCTGTTATACATGTACTGTGTAATCATTATACCCTACCCTCTGTTATACATGTACTGTGTAATCATTATACCCTACCCCTGTTATTCATGTACTGTGTAATCATTATACCTACCCCTGTTATTCATGTACTGTGTAATCATTATACCCTACCCCCTGTTATTCATGTAATGTGTAATCATTATACCTACCCCCTGTTATTCATGTACTATGTAATCATTATACCTACCCCCTGTTATACATGTACTGTGTAATCATTATACCTACCACCTGTTATACATGTACCGTGTAACCATTATACCTACCCCCTGTTATTCATGTACTGTGTAATCATTATACCTACCCCATGTTATTCATGTACTATGTAATCATTATACCCTACCCCCTGTTATACATGTACTGTGTAATCATTATACCCTACCCCCTGTTATTCATGTACTGTGTAATCATTATACCCTACCCGATGTTATACATGTACTGTGTAATCATTATACCTACCCCCTGTTATACATGTACTGTGTAATCATTATATCCTACCCCCTGTTATACATGTACGGTGTAATCATTATACCCTACCCCCTTTTATTCATGTACTGTGTAATCATTATACTCTACCCCCTGGTATACATGTACTGTGTAATCATTATACCCTACCCCCTGTTATACATGTACGGTGTAATCATTATACCCTACCCCCTTTTATTCATGTACTGTGTAATCATTATACTCTACCCCCTGGTATACATGTACTGTGTAATCATTATACCCTACCCCCTGTTATTCATGTACTGTGTAATCATTATACCCTACCCCCTGTTATTCATGTACTGTGTAATAATTATACCTACCCCCTGTTATACATGTACTGTGTAATCATTATACCTACCCCCTGTAATTCATGTACCGTGTAATCATTATACCCTAACTCTGTTATTCATGTACCGTGTAACCATTATACCCTACCCCCCGTTATTCATGTACTGTGTAATCATTATACCCTACCCCCTGTTATTCATGTACTGTGGGGGTATCCTGTTATTTATGTACCGTGTAATCATTATACCCTACCCCCTGTTATTCATGTACTGTGTAATCATTATACCCTACCCCCTGTTATACATGTACTGTGTAATCATTATACCATACCCCCTGTTATTCATGTACTGTGTAATCATTATACCCTACCCCCTGTTATTCATGTACTGTGTAATCATTATACCCTACCCCCTGTTATACATGTACTGTGTAATCATTATACCCTACCCCCTGTTATTCATGTACTGTGTAATCATTATACCTACCCCCTGTTATTCATGTACTGTATAATCATTATACCCTACCCCCTGTTATTCATGTACTGTGTAATCATTATACCTACCCCCTGTTATACATGTACTGTGTAATCATTATATCCTACCCCCTGTTATACATGTACTGTGTAATCATTATACCCTACCCCCTGTTATTCATGTACTGTGTAATCATTATACCCTACCCACTGTTATACATGTACTGTGTAATCATTATACCCTACCCGATGTTATACATGTACTGTGTAATCATTATACCTACCCCCTGTTATACATGTACTGTGTAATCATTATATCCTACCCCCTGTTATACATGTACGGTGTAATCATTATACCCTACCCCCTTTTATTCATGTACTGTGTAATCATTATACTCTACCCCCTGGTATACATGTACTGTGTAATCATTATACCCTACCCCCTGTTATACATGTACCGTGTAACCATTATACACTACCCCCTGTTATTCATGTACTGTGTAATCATTATACCTACCCCCTGTTATTCATGTACTGTGTAATCATTATACCTACCCCCTTTTATACATGTACCGTGTAACCATTATACCCTACCCCCTGTTATACATGTACTGTGTAATCATTATACCTACCCCCTGTTATTCATGTACTGTGTAATCATTATACCTACCCCCTGTTATACATGTACTGTGTAATCATTATACCCTACCCCCTGGTATACATGTACTGTGTAATCATTATACCCTACCCCCTGTTATTCATGTACTGTGTAATCATTATACCCTACCCCCTGTTATACATGTACTGTGTAATCATTATACCTACCCCCTGTTATACATGTACTGTGTAATCATTATACCCTACCCCCTGTTATACATGTACTGTGTAACATTATACCCTACCCCCTGTTATACATGTACTGTGTAATCATTATACCCAAACCCTGTTATTCATGTACTGTGTAATCATTATACCTACCCCCTGTTATACATGTACTGTGTAATCATTATACCCTACCCCCTGTTATACATGTACTGTGTAATCATTATACCCTACCCCCTGTTATTCATGTACCGTGTAATCATTATACCCACCCCCTGTTATTCATGTACTGTGTAATCATTATACCTACCCCCTGTTATTCATGTACTGTGTAATCATTATACCTTCCCCCTGTTATACATGTACTGTGTAATCATTATACACTACCCCCTGTTATACATGTACTGTGTAATCATTATACCCTACCCCCTGTTATACATGTACTGTGTAATCATTATACCCTACCCCCTGTTATACATGTACTGTGTAATCATTATACCCTACCCCCTGTTATACATGTACTGTGTAATCATTATACCTACCCCCTGTTATACATGTACTGTGTAATCATTATACCTACCCCCTGTTATTCATGTACTGTGTAATCATTATACCTACCTCCTGTTATACATGTACTGTGTAATCATTATATCCTACCCCCTGTTATACATGTACTGTGTAATCATTATACCCTACCCCCTTTTATTCATGTACTGTGTAATCATTATACCCTACCCCCTGTTATACATGTACTGTGTAATCATTATACCTACCCCCTGTTATTCATGTACTGTGTAATCATTATACCCTACCCGATGTTATTCATGTACTGTGTAATCATTATACCTACCCCCTGTTATACATGTACTGTGTAATCATTATATCCTACCCCCTGTTATACATGTACTGTGTAATCATTATACCCTACCCCCTTTTATTCATGTACTGTGTAATCATTATACCCTACCCCCTGTTATACATGTACTGTGTAATCATTATACCCTACCCCCTGGTATACATGTACTGTGTTATCATTATACCTACCCCCTGTTATACATGTACCTTGTAACCATTATACCCTACCCCCTGTTATACATGTACTGTGTAATCATTATACCTACCCCCTGTTATTCATGTACTGTGTAATCATTATACCTACCCCCTGTTATACATGTACTGTGTAATCATTATACCTACCCCCTGTTATTCATGTACTGTGTAATCATTATATCCTACCCCCTGTTATACATGTACTGTGTAATCATTATACCCTACCCCCTGTTATTCATGTACTGTGTAATCATTATACCCTACCCCCTGTTATACATGTACTGTGTAATCATTATACCCTACCCCCCGTTATACATGTACTCTGTAATCATTATACCTACCCCCTGTTATTCATGTACTGTGTAATCATTATACCCTACGTTATTCATGTACTGTGTAATCATTATACCCTACCCCCTGTTATTCATGTACTGTGTAATCATTATACCCTACCCCCTGTTATACATGTACTGTGTAATCATTATACCCTACCCCCTGTTATTCATGTACTGTGTAATCATTATACCCAACCCCTGTTATTCATGTACTGTGTAATCATTATACCCTACCCCCTGTTATTCATGTACTGTGTAATCATTATACCCTACCCGATGTTATACATGTACTGTGTAATCATTATACCTACCCCCTGTTATACATGTACTGTGTAATCATTATATCCTACCCCCTGTTATACATGTACGGTGTAATCATTATACCCTACCCCCTGTTATTCATGTACCGTGTAATCATTATACCCACCCCCTGTTATTCATGTACTGTGTAATCATTATACCTACCCCCTGTTATTCATGTACTGTGTAATCATTATACCTTCCCCCTGTTATACATGTACTGTGTAATCATTATACACTACCCCCTGTTATACATGTACTGTGTAATCATTATACCCTACCCCCTGTTATACATGTACTGTGTAATCATTATACCCTACCCCCTGTTATACATGTACTGTGTAATCATTATACCCTACCCCCTGTTATACATGTACTGTGTAATCATTATACCTACCCCCTGTTATACATGTACTGTGTAATCATTATACCTACCCCCTGTTATTCATGTACTGTGTAATCATTATACCTACCTCCTGTTATACATGTACTGTGTAATCATTATATCCTACCCCCTGTTATACATGTACTGTGTAATCATTATACCCTACCCCCTTTTATTCATGTACTGTGTAATCATTATACCCTACCCCCTGTTATTCATGTACTGTGTAATCATTATACCTACCCCCTGTTATTCATGTACTGTGTAATCATTATACCTACCCCCTGTTATACATGTACTGTGTAATCATTATACACTACCCCCTGTTATTCATGTACTGTGTAATCATTATACCCTACCCCCTGTTATACATGTACTGTGTAATCATTATACCTACCCCCTGTTATACATGTACTGTGTAATCATTATACCCTACCCCCTGTTATACATGTACTGTGTAACCATTATACCCTACCCCCTGTTATTCATGTACTGTGTAACCATTATACCCTACCCCCTGTTATACATGTACTGTGTAATCATTATACCTACCCCCTGTTATACATGTACTGTGTAATCATTATACCCTACCCCCTGTTATACATGTACTGTGTAATCATTATACCCTACCCCCTGTTATACATGTACTGTGTAGCCATTATACCCTACCCCCTGTTATTCATGTACTGTGTAACCATTATACCCTACCCCCTGTTATACATGTACTGTGTAATAATTATACCCTACCCCCTGTTATTCATGTACTGTGTAATCATTATACCTACCCCCTGTTATTAATGTACTGTGTAATCATTATACCCTACCCCCTGTTATTCATGTACTGTGTAATCATTATACCTACCCCCTGTTATATATGTACTGTGTAATCATTATACCCTCCCCCCTGTTATACATGTACTGTGTAATCATTATACCCTACCCCCTGTTATACATGTACTGTGTAATCATTATACGCTACCCCTGTTATACATGTACTGTGTAATCATTATACCCTACCCCTGTTATACATGTACTGTGTAATCATTATACCCTACCCCCTTTTATTCAGGTATTGTGTAATCATTATACCTACCCCTGTTATACATGTACTGTGTAATCATTATACCCTACCCCCTGTTATACAAGTACTGTGTAATCATTATACCTACCCCCTCTTATTCATGTACTGTGTAATCATTATACCTACCCCCTGTTATTCATGTACTGTGTAATCATTATAAACTACCCCCTGTTATTCATGTACTGTGTAATCATTATACCTACCCCGTTATACATGTACTGTGTAATCATTATACCTACCCCCTGTTATACATGTACTGTGTAATCACTATACCCTACCCCTGTTTTTCATGTACTGTGTAATCATTATACCTTACCCCCTGTTATACATGTACTGTGTAATCATTATACCCTACCCCCTGTTATTCATGTACTGTGTAATCATTATACCTACACCCTGTTATTCATGTACTGTGTAATCGTTATACCCTACCCCCTGTTATACATGTACTGTGTAATCATTATACCCTACCCCGTTATTCATGTACTGAGTAATCATTATGACCTACCCCCTGTTATACATGTACTGTGTAACCATTATACCTACCCCCAGTTATACATGTACTGTGTAATCATTGTACCCTACCCCTGTTATACATGTACCGTGTAATCATTATACCTACCCCCTGTTATACATGTACTGTGTAATCTTTATACCTACCCCCTGTTATACATATACTGTGTAATCATTATACCCTACCCCCTGTTATACATGTACTGTGTAACCATTATACCTACCCCCTGTTATACATGTACTGTGTAATCATTATACCCTACCCCCTGTTATACATGTACTGTGTAACCATTATACCCTACCCCCTGTTATTCATGTACTGTGTAATCATTATACCTACCCCCTGTTATACATGTACTGTGTAATCATTATACCCTACCCCGTTATACATGTACTGTGTAATCATTATACCCTACCCCTGTTATACATGTACTGTGTAACCATTATACCCTACCCCCTGTTATTCATGTACTGTGTAATCATTATACCTACCCCCTGTTATACATGTACTGTGTAATCATTATACCCTACCCCGTTATACATGTACTGTGTAATCATTATACCCTACCCCTGTTATACATGTACTGTGTAATCATTATACCCTACCCCCATGTTATTCATGTACTGTGTAATCATTATACCTACCCCCTGTTATACATGTACCGTGTAATCATTATACCCTACCCCCTGTTATACATGTACTGTGTAATCATTATACCCTACCCTCTGTTATACATGTACTGTGTAATCATTATACCCTACCCCTGTTATTCATGTACTGTGTAATCATTATACCTACCCCTGTTATTCATGTACTGTGTAATCATTATACCCTACCCCCTGTTATTCATGTAATGTGTAATCATTATACCTACCCCCTGTTATTCATGTACTATGTAATCATTATACCTACCCCCTGTTATACATGTACTGTGTAATCATTATACCTACCACCTGTTATACATGTACCGTGTAACCATTATACCTACCCCCTGTTATTCATGTACTGTGTAATCATTATACCTACCCCATGTTATTCATGTACTATGTAATCATTATACCCTACCCCCTGTTATACATGTACTGTGTAATCATTATACCCTACCCCCTGTTATTCATGTACTGTGTAATCATTATACCCTACCCCCTGTTATTCATGTACTGTGTAATAATTATACCTACCCCCTGTTATACATGTACTGTGTAATCATTATACCTACCCCCTGTAATTCATGTACCGTGTAATCATTATACCCTAACTCTGTTATTCATGTACCGTGTAACCATTATACCCTACCCCCCGTTATTCATGTACTGTGTAATCATTATACCCTACCCCCTGTTATTCATGTACTGTGGGGGTATCCTGTTATTTATGTACCGTGTAATCATTATACCCTACCCCCTGTTATTCATGTACTGTGTAATCATTATACCCTACCCCCTGTTATACATGTACTGTGTAATCATTATACCATACCCCCTGTTATTCATGTACTGTGTAATCATTATACCCTACCCCCTGTTATTCATGTACTGTGTAATCATTATACCCTACCCCCTGTTATACATGTACTGTGTAATCATTATACCCTACCCCCTGTTATTCATGTACTGTGTAATCATTATACCTACCCCCTGTTATTCATGTACTGTATAATCATTATACCCTACCCCCTGTTATTCATGTACTGTGTAATCATTATACCTACCCCCTGTTATACATGTACTGTGTAATCATTATATCCTACCCCCTGTTATACATGTACTGTGTAATCATTATACCCTACCCCCTGTTATTCATGTACTGTGTAATCATTATACCCTACCCACTGTTATACATGTACTGTGTAATCATTATACCCTACCCGATGTTATACATGTACTGTGTAATCATTATACCTACCCCCTGTTATACATGTACTGTGTAATCATTATATCCTACCCCCTGTTATACATGTACGGTGTAATCATTATACCCTACCCCCTTTTATTCATGTACTGTGTAATCATTATACTCTACCCCCTGGTATACATGTACTGTGTAATCATTATACCCTACCCCCTGTTATACATGTACCGTGTAACCATTATACACTACCCCCTGTTATTCATGTACTGTGTAATCATTATACCTACCCCCTGTTATTCATGTACTGTGTAATCATTATACCTACCCCCTTTTATACATGTACCGTGTAACCATTATACCCTACCCCCTGTTATACATGTACTGTGTAATCATTATACCTACCCCCTGTTATTCATGTACTGTGTAACCATTATACCTACCCCCTGTTATACATGTACTGTGTAATCATTATACCCTACCCCCTGTTATACATGTACTGTGTAACCATTATACCCTACCCCCTGTTATTCATGTACTGTGTAATCATTATACCTACCCCCTGTTATACATGTACTGTGTAATCATTATACCCTACCCCGTTATACATGTACTGTGTAATCATTATACCCTACCCCTGTTATACATGTACTGTGTAACCATTATACCCTACCCCCTGTTATTCATGTACTGTGTAATCATTATACCTACCCCCTGTTATACATGTACTGTGTAATCATTATACCCTACCCCGTTATACATGTACTGTGTAATCATTATACCCTACCCCTGTTATACATGTACTGTGTAATCATTATACCCTACCCCCATGTTATTCATGTACTGTGTAATCATTATACCTACCCCCTGTTATACATGTACCGTGTAATCATTATACCCTACCCCCTGTTATACATGTACTGTGTAATCATTATACCCTACCCTCTGTTATACATGTACTGTGTAATCATTATACCCTACCCCTGTTATTCATGTACTGTGTAATCATTATACCTACCCCTGTTATTCATGTACTGTGTAATCATTATACCCTACCCCCTGTTATTCATGTAATGTGTAATCATTATACCTACCCCCTGTTATTCATGTACTATGTAATCATTATACCTACCCCCTGTTATACATGTACTGTGTAATCATTATACCTACCACCTGTTATACATGTACCGTGTAACCATTATACCTACCCCCTGTTATTCATGTACTGTGTAATCATTATACCTACCCCATGTTATTCATGTACTATGTAATCATTATACCCTACCCCCTGTTATACATGTACTGTGTAATCATTATACCCTACCCCCTGTTATTCATGTACTGTGTAATCATTATACCCTACCCCCTGTTATTCATGTACTGTGTAATAATTATACCTACCCCCTGTTATACATGTACTGTGTAATCATTATACCTACCCCCTGTAATTCATGTACCGTGTAATCATTATACCCTAACTCTGTTATTCATGTACCGTGTAACCATTATACCCTACCCCCCGTTATTCATGTACTGTGTAATCATTATACCCTACCCCCTGTTATTCATGTACTGTGGGGGTATCCTGTTATTTATGTACCGTGTAATCATTATACCCTACCCCCTGTTATTCATGTACTGTGTAATCATTATACCCTACCCCCTGTTATACATGTACTGTGTAATCATTATACCATACCCCCTGTTATTCATGTACTGTGTAATCATTATACCCTACCCCCTGTTATTCATGTACTGTGTAATCATTATACCCTACCCCCTGTTATACATGTACTGTGTAATCATTATACCCTACCCCCTGTTATTCATGTACTGTGTAATCATTATACCTACCCCCTGTTATTCATGTACTGTATAATCATTATACCCTACCCCCTGTTATTCATGTACTGTGTAATCATTATACCTACCCCCTGTTATACATGTACTGTGTAATCATTATATCCTACCCCCTGTTATACATGTACTGTGTAATCATTATACCCTACCCCCTGTTATTCATGTACTGTGTAATCATTATACCCTACCCACTGTTATACATGTACTGTGTAATCATTATACCCTACCCGATGTTATACATGTACTGTGTAATCATTATACCTACCCCCTGTTATACATGTACTGTGTAATCATTATATCCTACCCCCTGTTATACATGTACGGTGTAATCATTATACCCTACCCCCTTTTATTCATGTACTGTGTAATCATTATACTCTACCCCCTGGTATACATGTACTGTGTAATCATTATACCCTACCCCCTGTTATACATGTACCGTGTAACCATTATACACTACCCCCTGTTATTCATGTACTGTGTAATCATTATACCTACCCCCTGTTATTCATGTACTGTGTAATCATTATACCTACCCCCTTTTATACATGTACCGTGTAACCATTATACCCTACCCCCTGTTATACATGTACTGTGTAATCATTATACCTACCCCCTGTTATTCATGTACTGTGTAATCATTATACCTACCCCCTGTTATACATGTACTGTGTAACATTATACCCTACCCCCTGTTATACATGTACTGTGTAATCATTATACCCAAACCCTGTTATTCATGTACTGTGTAATCATTATACCTACCCCCTGTTATACATGTACTGTGTAATCATTATACCCTACCCCCTGTTATACATGTACTGTGTAATCATTATACCCTACCCCCTGTTATTCATGTACCGTGTAATCATTATACCCACCCCCTGTTATTCATGTACTGTGTAATCATTATACCTACCCCCTGTTATTCATGTACTGTGTAATCATTATACCTTCCCCCTGTTATACATGTACTGTGTAATCATTATACACTACCCCCTGTTATACATGTACTGTGTAATCATTATACCCTACCCCCTGTTATACATGTACTGTGTAATCATTATACCCTACCCCCTGTTATACATGTACTGTGTAATCATTATACCCTACCCCCTGTTATACATGTACTGTGTAATCATTATACCTACCCCCTGTTATACATGTACTGTGTAATCATTATACCTACCCCCTGTTATTCATGTACTGTGTAATCATTATACCTACCTCCTGTTATACATGTACTGTGTAATCATTATATCCTACCCCCTGTTATACATGTACTGTGTAATCATTATACCCTACCCCCTTTTATTCATGTACTGTGTAATCATTATACCCTACCCCCTGTTATACATGTACTGTGTAATCATTATACCTACCCCCTGTTATTCATGTACTGTGTAATCATTATACCCTACCCGATGTTATTCATGTACTGTGTAATCATTATACCTACCCCCTGTTATACATGTACTGTGTAATCATTATATCCTACCCCCTGTTATACATGTACTGTGTAATCATTATACCCTACCCCCTTTTATTCATGTACTGTGTAATCATTATACCCTACCCCCTGTTATACATGTACTGTGTAATCATTATACCCTACCCCCTGGTATACATGTACTGTGTTATCATTATACCTACCCCCTGTTATACATGTACCTTGTAACCATTATACCCTACCCCCTGTTATACATGTACTGTGTAATCATTATACCTACCCCCTGTTATTCATGTACTGTGTAATCATTATACCTACCCCCTGTTATACATGTACTGTGTAATCATTATACCTACCCCCTGTTATTCATGTACTGTGTAATCATTATATCCTACCCCCTGTTATACATGTACTGTGTAATCATTATACCCTACCCCCTGTTATTCATGTACTGTGTAATCATTATACCCTACCCCCTGTTATACATGTACTGTGTAATCATTATACCCTACCCCCCGTTATACATGTACTGTGTAATCATTATACCTACCCCCTGTTATTCATGTACTGTGTAATCATTATACCCTACGTTATTCATGTACTGTGTAATCATTATACCCTACCCCCTGTTATTCATGTACTGTGTAATCATTATACCCTACCCCCTGTTATACATGTACTGTGTAATCATTATACCCTACCCCCTGTTATTCATGTACTGTGTAATCATTATACCCAACCCCTGTTATTCATGTACTGTGTAATCATTATACCCTACCCCCTGTTATTCATGTACTGTGTAATCATTATACCCTACCCGATGTTATACATGTACTGTGTAATCATTATACCTACCCCCTGTTATACATGTACTGTGTAATCATTATATCCTACCCCCTGTTATACATGTACGGTGTAATCATTATACCCTACCCCCTTTTATTCATGTACTGTGTAATCATTATACTCTACCCCCTGGTATACATGTACTGTGTAATCATTATACCCTACCCCCTGTTATACATGTACCGTGTAACCATTATACACTACCCCCTGTTATTCATGTACTGTGTAATCATTATACCTACCCCCTGTTATTCATGTACTGTGTAATCATTATACCTACCCCCTTTTATACATGTACCGTGTAACCATTATACCCTACCCCCTGTTATACATGTACTGTGTAATCATTATACCTACCCCCTGTTATTCATGTACTGTGTAATCATTATACCTACCCCCTGTTATACATGTACTGTGTAATCATTATACCCTACCCCCTGGTATACATGTACTGTGTAATCATTATACCCTACCCCCTGTTATTCATGTACTGTGTAATCATTATACCCTACCCCCTGTTATACATGTACTGTGTAATCATTATACCTACCCCCTGTTATACATGTACTGTGTAATCATTATACCCTACCCCCTGTTATACATGTACTGTGTAACATTATACCCTACCCCCTGTTATACATGTACTGTGTAATCATTATACCCAAACCCTGTTATTCATGTACTGTGTAATCATTATACCTACCCCCTGTTATACATGTACTGTGTAATCATTATACCCTACCCCCTGTTATACATGTACTGTGTAATCATTATACCCTACCCCCTGTTATTCATGTACCGTGTAATCATTATACCCACCCCCTGTTATTCATGTACTGTGTAATCATTATACCTACCCCCTGTTATTCATGTACTGTGTAATCATTATACCTTCCCCCTGTTATACATGTACTGTGTAATCATTATACACTACCCCCTGTTATACATGTACTGTGTAATCATTATACCCTACCCCCTGTTATACATGTACTGTGTAATCATTATACCCTACCCCCTGTTATACATGTACTGTGTAATCATTATACCCTACCCCCTGTTATACATGTACTGTGTAATCATTATACCTACCCCCTGTTATACATGTACTGTGTAATCATTATACCTACCCCCTGTTATTCATGTACTGTGTAATCATTATACCTACCTCCTGTTATACATGTACTGTGTAATCATTATATCCTACCCCCTGTTATACATGTACTGTGTAATCATTATACCCTACCCCCTTTTATTCATGTACTGTGTAATCATTATACCCTACCCCCTGTTATACATGTACTGTGTAATCATTATACCTACCCCCTGTTATTCATGTACTGTGTAATCATTATACCCTACCCGATGTTATTCATGTACTGTGTAATCATTATACCTACCCCCTGTTATACATGTACTGTGTAATCATTATATCCTACCCCCTGTTATACATGTACTGTGTAATCATTATACCCTACCCCCTTTTATTCATGTACTGTGTAATCATTATACCCTACCCCCTGTTATACATGTACTGTGTAATCATTATACCCTACCCCCTGGTATACATGTACTGTGTTATCATTATACCTACCCCCTGTTATACATGTACCTTGTAACCATTATACCCTACCCCCTGTTATACATGTACTGTGTAATCATTATACCTACCCCCTGTTATTCATGTACTGTGTAATCATTATACCTACCCCCTGTTATACATGTACTGTGTAATCATTATACCTACCCCCTGTTATTCATGTACTGTGTAATCATTATATCCTACCCCCTGTTATACATGTACTGTGTAATCATTATACCCTACCCCCTGTTATTCATGTACTGTGTAATCATTATACCCTACCCCCTGTTATACATGTACTGTGTAATCATTATACCCTACCCCCCGTTATACATGTACTGTGTAATCATTATACCTACCCCCTGTTATTCATGTACTGTGTAATCATTATACCCTACGTTATTCATGTACTGTGTAATCATTATACCCTACCCCCTGTTATTCATGTACTGTGTAATCATTATACCCTACCCCCTGTTATACATGTACTGTGTAATCATTATACCCTACCCCCTGTTATTCATGTACTGTGTAATCATTATACCCAACCCCTGTTATTCATGTACTGTGTAATCATTATACCCTACCCCCTGTTATTCATGTACTGTGTAACCATTATACCCTACCCCCTGTTATTCATGTACTGTGTAATCATTATACATACCCCTGTTATTCATGTACTGTGTAATCATTATAGCCTACCCCCTGTTATTCATGTACTGTGTAATAATTATACCCTATCCCCTGTTATACATGTACTGTGTAATCATTATAACCTACCCCCTGTTATTCATGTACTGTGTAATCATTATACCCTACCCCCTGTTATACATGTACTGTGTAATCATTATACCTACCCCCTGTTATACATGTACTGTTTAATCATTATACCCTACCCCCTGTTTTACATGCACTGTGTAATCATTATACCTACCCCCTGTTATTCATGTACCGTGTAATCATTATACCCTACCCCCTGTTATTCATGTACTGTGTAATCATAATACCCTACCCCCTGTTATTCATGTACTGTGTAATCATAATACACTACCCCCTGTTATACATGTACTGTGTAATCATTACACCCTACCCCCTGTTATTCATGTACTGTGTAATCATTATACCTACCCCCTGTTATTCATGTACTGTGTAATCATTATACCTACCCCCTTTTATACATGTACCGTGTAACCATTATACCCTACCCCCTGTTATACATGTACTGTGTAATCATTATACCTACCCCCTGTTATTCATGTACTGTGTAATCATTATACCTACCCCCTGTTATACATGTACTGTGTAATCATTATACCTACCCCCTGTTATTCATGTACTGTGTAATAATTATATCCTACCCCCTGTTATACATGTACTGTGTAATCATTATACCCTACCCCCTGTTATTCATGTACTGTGTAATCATTTTACCCTACCCCCTGTTATTCATGTACTGTGTTATCATTATACCCTACGTTATTCATGTACTGTGTAATCATTATACCCTGCCCCCTGTTATACATGTACTGTGTAATCATTATACCCAAACCCTGTTATTCATGTACTGTGTAATCATTATACCTACCCCCTGTTATACATGTACTGTGTAATCATTATACCCTACCCCCTGTTATACATGTACTGTGTAATCATTATACCCTACCCCCTTTTATTCATGTACTGTGTAATCATTATACCTACCCCCTGTTATTCATGTACTGTGTAATCATTATACCTACCCCCTGTTATTCATGTACTGTGTAATCATTATACCTTCCCCCTGTTATACATGTACTGTGTAATCATTATACACTACCCCCTGTTATACATGTACTGTGTAATCATTATTCCCTACCCCCTGTTATACATGTACTGTGTAATCATTATACCCTACCCCCTGTTATACATGTACTGTGTAATCATTATACCCTACCCCCTGTTATACATGTACTGTGTAATCATTATACCCTACCCCCTGTTATACATGTACTGTGTAATCATTATACCCTACCCCCTGTTATTCATGTACTGTGTAATCATTATACCTACCCCCTGTTATACATGTACTGTTTAATCATTATACCCTACCCCCTGTTATACATGCACTGTGTAATCATTATACCTACCCCCTGTTATTCATGTACCGTGTAATCATTATACCCTACCCCCTGTTATTCATGTACTGTGTAATCATAATACACTACCTCCTGTTATACATGTACTGTGTAATCATTATACCCTACCCCCTGTTATTCATGTACTGTGTAATCATAATACACTACCCCCTGTTATACATGTACTGTGTAATCATTATACCCTACCCCCTGTTATTCATGTACTGTGTAATCATTATACCCTACCCCCTGTTATTCATGTACTGTGTAATCATTATACCCTACCCCGTTATTCATGTACTGTGTAATCATTATACCCTAACCCCTGTTATACATGTACTGTGTAATCATTATACCCTACCCCCCGTTATACATGTACTGTGTAATCATTATACCCTACCCCCTGTTATTCATGTACTGTGTAATCATTATACCCTACCCCCTGTTATACATGTACTGTGTAATCATTATACCCTACCCCCCGTTATACATGTACTGTGTAATCATTATACCCTACCCCCTGTTATTCATGTACTGTGTAATCATTATACCTACCCCCTGTTATACATGTACTGTGTAATCATTATATCCTACCCCCTGTTATACATGTACTGTGTAATCATTATACCCTACCCCCTGTTATTCATGTACTGTGTAATCATTATACCTACCCCCTGTTATTCATGTACTGTGTAATCATTATACCGACCCCCTGTTATTCATGTACTGTGTAATCATTATACCTACCCCCTTTTATTCATGTACTGTGTAATCATTATACCCTACCCCCTGTTATACATGTACTGTGTAATCATTATACCCTACCCCCTGTTATTCATGTACTGTGTAATCATTATACCTACCCCCTGTAATTCATGTACCGTGTAATCATTATACCCTACCCCCTGTTATACATGTACTGTGTAATCATTATACCCTACTCCCTGTTATACATGTACTGTGTAATCATTATACCCTACCCCCTGTTATTCATGTACTGTGTAATCATTATACCCTACCCCTGTTATACATGTACTGTGTAATCATTATACCCTACCCCCTGTTATTCATGTACTGTGTAATCATTATACCCTACCCCTGTTATACATGTACTGTGTAATCATTATACCCTACCCCCCGTTGTACATGTACTGTGTAATCATTATACCCTACCCCTGTTATACATGTACTGTGTAATCATTATACCCTACTCCCTGTTATACATGTACTGTGTAATCATTATACCCTACCCCCTGTTATACATGTACTGTGTAATCATTATACCCTACCCCCCGTTATACATGTACTGTGTAATCATTATACCCTACCCCCTTTTATACATGTACTGTGTAATCATTATACCCTACCCCTGTTATACATGTATTGTGTAACCATTATACCCTACCCCCTGTTATTCCTGTACTGTGTAATCATTATACCTACCCCCTGGTATTCATGTACTGTGTAATCATTTTACCCTACCCCTGTTATACATTTACTGTGTAATCATTATACCTACCCCCTGTTATTCATGTACTGTGTAATCATTATACCCTACCCCCTGTTATACATGTACTGTGTAATCATTATACCTACCCCTGTTATACATGTATTGTGTAACCATTATACCCTACCCCCTGTTATTCCTGTACTGTGTAATCATTATACCTACCCCCTGGCATTCATGTACTGTGTAATCATTTTACCCTACCCCTGTTATACATTTACTGTGTAATCATTATACCTACCCCCTGTTATTCATGTACTGTGTAATCATTATACCCTACCCCCTGTTATTCATGTACTGTGTAATCATTTTAACCTACCCCTGTTATACATTTACTGTGTAATCATTATACCTACCCCCTGTTATTCATGTACTGTGTAATCATTATACCCTACCCCCTGTTATACATGTACTGTGTAATCATTATACCTACCCCCTGTTATTCATGTACTGTGTAATCATTATACCCTACCCCCTGTTATACATGTACTGTGTAATCATTATACCCTACCCCCTGTTATACATGTACTGTGTAATCATTATACCTACCCCCTGTTATACATGTACTGTGTAATCATTATACCCTACCCCCTGTTATTCATGTACTGTGTAATCATTATACCCTGCCCCGTTATTCATGTACTGTGTAATCATTATACCCTACCCCCTGTTATTCATGTACTGTGTAATCATTATACCCTACCCCCTGTTAAACATGTACTGTGTAATCATTATACCTACCCCCTGTTATACATGTACTGTGTAATCATTATACCTACCCCCTGTTATACATGTACTGTGTAATCATTATACCCTACCCCCTGTTATACATGTACTGTGTAACCATTATACCCTACCCCCTGTTATACATGTACTGTGTAATCATTATACCCTACCCCCTGTTATACATGTACTGTGTAATCATTATACCCTACCCCCTGTTATTCATGTACTGTGTAACCATTATACCCTACCCCCTGTTATACATGTACTGTGTAATCATTATACCCTACCCCCTGTTATTCATGTACTGTGTAATCATTATACCTACCCCTGTTATACATGTGCTGTGTAATCATTATACCCTACCCCCTGTTATTCATGTACTGTGTAATCATTATACTCTACCCCCTGTTATTCATGTACTGTGTAATCATTGTACCCTACCCCCTGTTATACAAGTACTGTGTAATCATTATACCCTACCCCCTGTTATTCATGTACTGTGTAATCATTGTACCCTACCCCTGTTATACAAGTACTGTGTAATCATTATACCCTACCCCCTGTTATTCATGTACTGTGTAATCATTATACCCTACCCCCTGTTATACATGTACTGTGTAATCATTATACCCTACCCCCTGTTATTCATGTACTGTGTAATCATTATACCCTACCCCCTGTAATTCATGTACTGTGTAATCATTATATCTACCCCCTGTAATTCATGTACTGTGTAATCATTATACCCTACCCCCTGTTATACATGTACTGTGTAATCATTATACCTACCCCTGTTATACATGTACTGTGTAATCATTATACCCTATCCCCTGTTATACATGTACTGTGTAATCATTATACTCTACCCCCTGTTATTCATGTACTGTGTAATCATTATACCCTACCCCCTGTTATACATGTACTGTGTAATCATTATACCCTACCCCCTGTTATACATGTACTGTGTAACCATTATACCCTACCCCCTGTTATTCATGTACTGTGTAACCATTATACCCTACCCACTGTTATACATGTACTGTGTAATCATTATACCTACCCCCTGTTATACATGTACTGTGTAATCATTATACCCTACCCCCTGTTATACATGTACTGTGTAATCATTATACCCTACCCCCTGTTATACATGTACTGTGTAACCATTATACCCTACCCCCTGTTATTCATGTACTGTGTAACCATTATACCCTACCCCCTGTTATACATGTACTGTGTAATCATTATACCCTACCCCCTGTTATTCATGTACTGTGTAATCATTATACCTACCCCCTGTTATTCATGTACTGTGTAATCATTATACCCTACCCCCTGTTATTCATGTACTGTGTAATCATTATACGCTACCCCTGTTATACATGTACTGTGTAATCATTATACCCTACCCCTGTTATACATGTACTGTGTAATCATTATACCCTACCCCCTTTTATTCAGGTACTGTGTAATCATTATACCTACCCCTGTTATACATGTACTGTGTAATCATTATACTTACCCCCTGTTATACATGTACTGTGTAATCATTATACTTACCCCCTGTTATACATGTACTGTGTAATCATTATACCCTACCCCCAGTTATACATGTACTGTGTAATCATTATACCCTACCCCCTGTTATACATGTACTGTGTAACCATTATACCCTACCCCCTGTTATTCATGTACTGTGTAACCATTATACCCTACCCCCTGTTATACATGTACTGTGTAATCATTATACCCTACCCCCTGTTATTCATGTACTGTGTAATCATTATACCTACCCCTGTTATACATGTACTGTGTAATCATTATACCCTACCCCCTGTTATACATGTACTGTGTAATCATTATACCCTACCCCCTGTTATACATGTACTGTGTAATCATTATACTCTACCCCCTGTTATTCATGTACTGTGTAATCATTATACCCTACCCCCTATTATACAAGTACCGTGTAATCATTATACCTACCCCTGTTATACATATACTGTGTAATCATTATACCTACCCCCTGTTATACATGTAGTGTGTAATCATTATACTTACCCCCTGTTATACATGTACTGTGTAATCATTATACCCTACCCCCTGTTAAACATGTACTGTGTAATCATTATACCCTACCCCCTGTTATACATGTACTGTGTAACCATTATACCCTACCCCCTGTTATTCATGTACTGTGTAACCATTATACCCTACCCCCTGTTATACATGTACTGTGTAATCATTATACCCTACCCCCTGTTATTCATGTACTGTGTAATCATTATACCTACCCCTGTTATACATGTACTGTGTAATCATTATACCCTACCCCCTGTTATACATGTACTGTGTAATCATTATACCCTACCCCCTGTTATACATGTACTGTGTAATCATTATACTCTACCCCCTGTTATTCATGTACTGTGTAATCATTGTACCCTACCCCCTGTTATTCATGTACTGTGTAATCATTATACGCTACCCCTGTTATACATGTACTGTGTAATCATTATACCCTACCCCTGTTATACATGTACTGTGTAATCATTATACCCTACCCCCTTTTATTCAGGTACTGTGTAATCATTATACCTACCCCTGTTATACATGTACTGTGTAATCATTATACCTACCCCCTCTTATACATGTACTGTGTAATCATTATACTTACCCCCTGTTATACATGTACTGTGTAATCATTATACCCTACCCCCTGTTATACATGTACTGTGTAATCATTATACCCTACCCCCTGTAATACATGTACTGTGTAACCATTATACCCTACCCCCTGTTATTCATGTACTGTGTAACCATTATACCCTACCCCCTGTTATACATGTACTGTGTAATCATTATACCCTACCCCCTGTTATTCATGTACTGTGTAATCATTATACCTACCCCTGTTATACATGTACTGTGTAATCATTATACCCTACCCCCTGTTATACATGTACTGTGTAATCATTATACCCTACCCCCTGTTATACATGTACTGTGTAATCATTATACCCTACCCCCTGTTATACATGTACTGTGTAATCATTATACTCTACCCCCTGTTATTCATGTACTGTGTAATCATTGTACCCTACCCCCTATTATACAAGTACCGTGTAATCATTATACCTACCCCCTGTTATACATGTACTGTGTAATCATTATACCCTACCCCCTGTTATTCATGTACTGTGTAATCATTATACCTACCCCCTGTTATACATGTACTGTGTAATCATTATACCTACCCCCTGTTATTCATGTACCGTGTAACCATTATACCCTACCCCCTCTTATTCATGTACTGTGTAATCATTATACCTACTCCCTGTTATACATGTACTGTGTAATCATTATACCCTACCCCCTGTTATTCATGTACTGTGTAATCATTATACTCTACCCCCTGTTATTCATGTACTGTGTAATCATTGTACTCTACCCCCTGTTATACATGTACTGTGTAATCATTATACCCTACCCCCTGTAATTCATGTACTGTGTAATCATTATACCTATCCCCTGTAATTCATGTACTGTGTAATCATTATACCCTACCCAATGTTATACATGTACTGTGTAATCATTATACCTACCCCTGTTATACATGTACTGTGTAATCATTATACCCTACCCCTGTTATACATGTACTGTGTAATCATTATACCCTACCCCTGTTATACATGTACTGTGCAATCATTATACCCTACCCCCTTTTATTCAGGTACTGTGTAATCATTATACCTACCCCTGTTATACATGTACTGTGTAATCATTATACCTACCCCCTGTTATACATGTACTGTGTAATCATTATACTTACCCCCTGTTATACATGTACTGTGTAATCATTATACCCTACCCCCTGTTATACATGTACTGTGTAATCATTATACCCTACCCCCTGTTATACATGTACTGTGTAACCATTATACCCTACCCCCTGTTATTCATGTACTGTGTAACCATTATACCCTACCCCCTGTTATACATGTACTGTGTAATCATTATACCCTACCCCCTGTTATTCATGTACTGTGTAATCATTATACCTACCCCTGTTATACATGTACTGTGTAATCATTATACCCTACCCCCTGTTATACATGTACTGTGTAATCATTATACCCTACCCCCTGTTATACATGTACTGTGTAATCATTATACTCTACCCCCTGTTATTCATGTACTGTGTAATCATTGTACCCTACCCCCTATTATACAAGTACCGTGTAATCATTATACCTACCCCCTGTTATACATGTACTGTGTAATCATTATACCCTACCCCCTGTTATTCATGTACTGTGTAATCATTATACCTACCCCCTGTTATACATGTACTGTGTAATCATTATACCTACCCCCTGTTATTCATGTACCGTGTAACCATTATACCCTACCCCCTCTTATTCATGTACTGTGTAATCATTATACCTACTCCCTGTTATACATGTACTGTGTAATCATTATACCTACCCCCTCTTATTCATGTACTGTGTAACCATTATACCCTACTCCCTGTTATACATGTACTGTGTAATCATTATACCTACCCCCTGTTATTCATGTACTGTGTAATCATTATACCCTACCCCCTGTTATTCATGTACTGTGTAATCATTATACTCTACCCCCTGTTATTCATGTACTGTGTAATCATTGTACCCTACCCCCTGTTATACAAGTACTGTGTAATCATTATACCCTACCCCCTGTAATTCATGTACTGTGTAATCATTATACCTACCCCCTGTAATTCATGTACTGTGTAATCATTATACCCTACCCAATGTTATACATGTACTGTGTAATCATTATACCTACCCCTGTTATACATGTACTGTGTAATCATTATACCCTACCCCCTGTTATACATGTACTGTGTAATCATTATACCTACCCCCTGTTATACATGTACTGTGTAATCATTATACCCTACCCCCTGTTATTCATGTACTGTGTAATCATTATACCCTACCCCCTGTTATTCATGTACTGTGTAAGCATTATACCCTACCCCCTGTTATACATGTACCGTGTAATCATTATACCCTACCCCCTGTTATTCATGTACCGTGTAATCATTATACCCTACCCCCTGTTATTCATGTACTGTGTAATCATTATACCCTACCCCCTGTTATTCATGTACTGTGTAATCATTATACCTACCCCCTGTTATACATGTACTGTGTAATCATTATACCTTATCCCCTGTTATACATGTACTGTGTAATCATTATACCCTACCCCCTATTATACATGTACTGTGTAATCATTATACCCTACCCCCTGTTATTCATGTACTGTGTAATCATTATACCTACCCCCTGTTATACATGTACTGTGTAACCATTATACCCTACCCCCTGTTATACTTTTGAATTCAAAGGTATATGCTCTGTAGCACTGGTTACTCTTTGGGGTTCACCTCAATATTTTCTCTCCACAATATGCTTTAACTAGTAGCACGAGCATCCACCAAGAAGATTTAATATTATATATACATTTTATAGTATTTTTGGCTGGACTGTTACTCTTTTTTCCTTTTTTTTCATTATCTCAATTATATTTTATGAAGACACATTCATTATTTTTTCAAGCTTTGGATTTGAATGAGATAGGGAATTTTTTCCATTCATTGACTATTATACACCTACTTGTTAAGATATTACTCATTAAATATAAACTATTTTCATAAGTGTGCAGAAACCCCACTTAAGTGCAATTATTACAAGACAATTACACCATGGCATCATCTGATAATGAAGATATTAGTGATATGAATACTAAATCAACACCGTATGTTGCATTATGTTCAGACAATGCAGGTCGCTCTAGACAAGCAACCTACATTTTCAACGATTCTAAGGATGTTTTATGTGATGACAAAATGAACCTGTCTCTCTATTTCATGACATTGGAAAAACTGTTGAGCCAGAAGATAAAATTGTGGTGGGAGATAACCTCTCTAGAAAATTATGTACGAACCAAACGAATCCCCAGAGGCCTCAGGATGAAAAAGATACCATCTTTTGGGTTTGTGAATAGAGGGTTTGAGGAAAACTGGACTAAAATATTGGACTCATGCTCAATGAAACTCATGGAGTTAATTATACAAACTAAGCTAACTGAGAAAAAGGTGTTGTTGGATAATATAAAAAAACTACAAGACCAACTCAATAAATTTGAAAACATGCCTAATTTTGTTACTAATGATAATATTTTGTATCAGAACATTAGCAAACTTGACAAGGAAATCATGGAGAAGAAACAAATAAAGTTTGATCGTGACAGACTGGATTACGAGAGGGGGCAAATATATTTCTGGCAAAAACCACCGCGTCCCACAAGGAATCCAAATATGCCAAATCAAGGTAGAAAATCTCGCCAAAAGAACCAGCACAACCCACAAGGCCCTAAGGAGAAATCTACACCACGACCCTCCATACTCAAAAAGAAATCAGGTGATCAATCAAGCTTCTCAGATGCCTCTGATAGTGACTATCGATCCCATGGAGTCTCTTTCTCTACTAGACAAGCATCAAACCAATCAGAATACAGCAGTGATCACGACTCCGAATATGGACAGGGGCCTAAGAATGAACAACGACACGTACCATCATGTATTCATGTACTGTGTAACCATTATACCTACCCCCTGTTATTCATGTACTGTGTAATCATTATACCCTACCCCCTGTTATACATGTACTGTGTAATCATTATACCCTACCCCCTGTTATACATGTACTGTGTAATCATTATACCCTACCCCCTGTTATACATGTACTGTGTAACCATTATACCTACCCCCTGTTATTCATGTACTGTGTAATCATTATACCTACCCCCTGTTATTCATGTACTGTGTAATCATTATACCCTACCCCCTGTTATTCATGTACTGTGTAATCATTATACCTACCCACTGTTATACATGTACTGTGTAATCATTATACCCTACTCCCTGTTATTCATGTACTGTGTAATCATTATACCTACCCCCTGTTATTCATGTACTGTGTAACCATTATACCTACCCCCTGTTATTCGTGTACTGTGTAATCATTATACCTACCCCCTGTTATTCATGTACTGTGTAATCATTATACCCTACCCCCTGTTATTCATGTACCGTGTAATCATTATACCCTACCCACTGTTATACATGTACTGTGTAATCATTATACCCTACTCCCTGTTATACATGTACTGTGTAATCATTATACCTACCCCCTGTTATTCATGTACTGTGTAATCATTATACCTACCCCCTGTTATTCATGTACTGTGTAATCATTATACCTACCCCCTGTTATTCATGTACTGTGTAATCATTATACCCTACCCCCTGTTATTCATGCTTTGTCAAAACTGAAGTATTCTTTCGCCATGCCAATAAAGCTGATTAGAATAGATAGATAGATAGATAGATAGATAGATAGATAGATAGAGAGAAACACACAGGGGAGAGAGAGGGAGACAGGGAGAGAGAAAGACACACACAGGGGGGGGGGAGAGACAGAGGGAGAGAGAGAGAGACACACACAGGGGGAAGACAGAGACAGGGAGAGAATGGTTATGTAGAAGGTCTGTGAAGTAGGAGGGCGGTATAGTGGTGTAGGAGGGTGGTGTAGCAGGGTGGCTGTGTAGAAGGGTGGTGTAGTAGGACGTGTGGTGGTGTAATAGGAGGGTGGTTTGGCAGTGTAGTAGGAGGTGTGGCAGTGTAGGAGTGTTATAGTAGGAGGCATAGCGTTGTAGGAAGATGGCGGTGTAGGAGTGTAGGAAGGTGGTGTAGTAGGAGGCGTGGCAGTGTAGAAGGATGGTGTAGTAGGAGGTGTACCGGTGCAGTAAGAGGCATAGTGGTGAAGGAGGAGGCGGTGTAGCAGAGACGTGGCCATGTAGAAGGGCGGTGTAGTAGGAGGCGTGGCGATGTAGTAGGAGGGTGGTGTAGTAGTGTAGAAGGAGGGCGGTGTAGCGGTTTAGTAGAAGGCGTGGCAGTGTAGGAGGGCAGTGTAGCAGGAGGGCGGTGTAGTAGGAGGTGAATCGGTGTAGAAGGGTGGTGTAGTAGGAGGAGTAGGAGAGTAGGAGGAGGGCGGTGTAGTAGGAGGTGTAGCAGAAGGTCAGTGTAGTAGAATGTGTAGCGGTGTAGGATGAGGTCGGTGTAGGAGTGTAGGAGGGCGATGTAGTGGGAGGGCAGTGTAGGAGGAGGGCAGTGTAGATGGCATATCGGTATAGGAGGAGGGCGGTGTAGCAGTGTAGGAGAAGGGCGGTGTAACAGGAGGCATAGCAGTGTAGGAGAAGGGCAGTGTAGGAGGGAGATGTAGTAGGAGGGCGGTGTAGCATGTAGGCATAGCAGTGTAGGAGAAGGGCGGTGTAGGAGGGAGATGTAGTAGGAGGGCGGTGTAGCGTGTAGTAGAAGGCATAGAGGTGTAGGAGGAGGGCGGTGTAGGAGGGTGGTGTAGTAGGAGGAGGGCGGTGTAGTAGGAGGCGTAGCGGTGTAGGAGGAGGGCGGTGTAGTAGGAGGCGTAGCGGTGTAGTAGGAGGCGTAGCGGTGTAGTAGGAGGCGTAGCGGTGTATTAGGAGGCGTAGCGGTGTAGGAGGAGGGAGATGTAGGAGTGTAGAAGGGTGATGTAGTAGACGGCGTAGAGGTGTAGGAGGGTGGTGTAATAGAAGGCGTAGCGGTGTAAGAGGGTGGTGTAGTAGGAGGCGTAGCGGTGTAGGAGGAGGGTGGTGTAGTAGGAGGCGTAGCGGTGTAGTAGGAGGCAGGTGTAGGAGTGTAGAAGGGTGATGTAGTAGACGGCGTAGAGGTGTAGGAGGGTGGTGTAATAGAAGGCGTAGCGGTGTAAGAGCAGGGCGGTGTAGGCGGGCAGTGTAGTAGGAGGCGTAGCGGTGTATGAGGGTGGTGTAGTAGGAGGCGTAGCGGTGTTGGAGGAGAGCGGTGTAAGAGTGTGGTATAGTAGGAGGCGAAGTGGTGTAGTAGAAAGCATAGTAGTGTAGGAGGAGGACGGGTGTAGTAGAAGGCGTAGCGGTGTAATGGGATTTGTAGTAGTGTAGGTTGAGGTCGGTGCAGGAGGGCGGTGTAGTAGGAGGCATAGCGGTTTAGTAGAAGGCGCAGCAGTGTAAGAGGGCAGTGTAGGAGGGTGGTGTAGTAGGAGGCGTAGCGGTGTAGGAGGAGGGCGGTGCAGGAGTGTAGGAGGATGGTGTAGTAGAAGGCATAGAAGTGTAGGAGGAGTGCAGTGCAGGAGTGTAAGAAAGTGGTGTAGTAAGAGGTGAAGCAGTGTAATAGAAGGCGTAGAGGTTTTTAGGAGGGCGGTGTAATAGAAGGCGAAGTGGTGTAGGAGGGCGGTGTAGTAGGAGTCGTAGCTGTGTAGTAGTGTAGGAGTGTGGTGTAATAGAAGGCGTAGAGGTGTAGAAGGTCGGTGTAATAGAAGGCGTAGCGGTGTAGGAGGGCGGTGTAAAAGAAGGCGTAGCGGTGTAAGAGCACGGCGGTGTAGGCGTGTAGGAGGGCGCTGTAGTAGAAGATGTAGCGGTGTAGGAGGAGGGCGGTGTAGCGGTGTAGTAGGAGGGCGGTGTAGTAGAAAGCATAGAGGTGTAGAAGGAGGGTGGTGTAGTACGAGGCAAAGTGGTGTAGTAGAAGGCATAGCGGTGTAAGAGGAGGGCAGAGTAGTATGAGGAGTATCGGTGTTGGAGTGTAGCAGGGCAGTGTAGCAGAAGATATAGCAGTGTAGGAGGAGGGCGGTGTAGTAGGAGGCGTAGTGGTGTAGTAGAAGGCGTAGAGGTGTAGGAGGAGGGTGGTGTAGTAGGAGGCATAGCGGTGTAGGAGGAGGGTGGTATAGTAGGAGGAGGCGTAGTAGTGTAGGAGGATGGCGGTGTAGTAGATGGCATTGCGGTGTAGTAGGAGGGCGCTGTAGGAGTGTAGGAGTGTAGGAGGAGGACGGTGTAGATGGTGTATTAGTGTAGGAGGAGGGCGGTGTAGCGGTGTAGTAGGAGGGCGGAGTAGTAGAAGTTGTAGAGGTGTAGGAAGAGGGCGGTGTAGGAGGGTGATGTAGTAGGAGGCGAAGCGGCGAAGTAGAAGGTGTAGCAGGAGGGCGGTGTAGTAGGAGGCATAGTAGTGTTGGAGGAGGGCGGTGTAGTAGGAGGCGTGGAGGTGTAGACGGAGGGTGGTGCAGGAGTGTAGGAGGGTGGTGTCATAGGAGCGAAGTAGTGTAGTAGAAGGCATAGCAGTGTAGTAGAAGGCGTAGTAGTGTAGGAGGAGGGCGGTGTAGTAGGAGGCGTAGCATTGTAGTGAAGGTGTAGCTGTGTAGGATGAGGTCGGAGTGTAGGAGGGCGGTGTAGTTGGTGTATCGGTGTAGGAGGAGGGTGGTGTCGCGGTGGAGGAGGGCAGTGTAGCAGGAGGCGTATTGGTGTAGGAGGAGGGCGGTGTAGGAGGGTTGTGTAGTAGGAAGCATAGCGGTGTAAAAGTAGGGAGGTGTAGGAGTGCGGTGTAGTAGGAGGGCGGTGTAGTAGGAGGCGTAGCGGTGTAGTAGGAGGCATAGCGGTGTAGGAGCAGGCATAGCGGTGTAGGAGGAGGGCGGTGCAGGAGTGTAGGAGGATGGTGTAGTAGAAGACATAGAAGTGTAGGAGGAGGGCGGTGTAGTAGAAGGCATAGAGGTGTAGGAGGAGTGCAGTGCAGGAGTGTAGAAAAGTGGTGTAGTAAGAGGTGAAGCAGTGTAACAGAAGGCGTAGAGGTGTAGGAGGGCGGTGTAATAGAAGGCGTAGTGGTGTAGGAGGGCGGTGTAGTAGGAGTCGTAGCTGTGTAGTATTGTAGGAGTGTGGTGTAATAGAAGGCGTAGAGGTGTAGGAGGGCGGTGTAAAAGAAGGCGTAGCGGTGTAGGAGGGTGGTGTAATAGAAGGCGTAGCGGTGTAAGAGCAGGGCGGTGTAGGCTAGTAGGAGGCGTAACGGTGTATGAGGGCGGTGTAGGAGGAGGGTGGTGTAGTAGGAGGCGTAGCGGTGTAGGAGGAGGGTGGTGTAGGAGTTTAGCAGGGCGGTGTAGTAGAAGATGTAGCGGTGTAGGAGGAGGGCGGTGTAGCGGTGTAGTAGGAGGGCGGTGTAGTAGAAGGCATAGAGGTGTAGGAGGAGGGTGGTGTAGTACGAGGCAAAGTGGTGTAGTAGAAGGCATAGCGGTGTAAGAGGAGGGCAGAGTAGTAGGAGGCGTATCAGTGTTGGAGTGTAGCAGGGTAGTGTAGCAGAAGATATAGTAGTGTAGGAGGAGGCATAGTGGTGTAGTAGAAGGCATAGAGGTGTAGGAGGAGGGCGGTGTAGTAGGAGGCGTAGCGGTGTAGGAGGAGGGTGGTATAGTAGGAGGAGGCGTAGTAGTGTAGGCGGATGGCGGTGTAGTAGATGGCATTGTGGTGTAGTAGGAGGGCGCTGTAGGAGTGTAGAAGGAGGACGGTGTAGATGGTGTATTAGTGTAGGAGGAGGGCGGTGTAGCGGTGTAGTAGGAGGGCGGAGTAGTAGAAGGCGTAGAGGTGTAGGAAGAGGGCGGTGTAGGAGTGTAGGAGGGTGATGTAGTAGGAGGCGAAGCGGCGAAGTAGAAGGTGTAGCAGGAGGGCGGTGTAGTAGAAGGCATAGTAGTGTTGGAGGAGGGCGGTGTAGTAGGAGGCGTAGAGGTGTAGAAGGAGGGCGGTGCAGGAGTGTAGGAGGGTGGTGTCGTAGGAGCGAAGTAGTGTAGTAGAAGGCATAGCAGTGTAGTAGAAGGCGTAGTAGTGTAGGAGGAGGGCGGTGTAGTAGGAGGCATAGCGTTGTAGTGGGAGGTGTAGCTGTGTAGGATGCGGTCGGAGTGTAGGAGGGCGGTGTAGTTGGTGTATCGGTGTAGGAGGAGGGGGTGTCGTGGTGGAGGAGGGCAGTGTAGCAGGAGGCGTAGTGGTGTAGGAGGAGGGCGGTGTAGGAGGTTTGTGTAGTAGGAGGCGCAGCGGTGTAAAAGTAGGGAGGTGTAGGATTGCGGTGTAGTAGGAGGGCGGTGTAGTAGGAGGCGTAGCGGTGTAGTACTAGCAGTAGCGGTGTAGGATGAGGGCGGTGTTGAGTGTAGGAGGGTGGTGTAGTAGGAGGTATAGCGGTGTAGGAGGTTGGCGTAGGAGGAGGCCGGTAGTAGGCGGTGTAGTGGTGTATTAGTAGAAGTAGCATGTAGGAGGAGGGCGGTGTACGAGTGTAGGAGGGTGGTGTAGCGGTGTAGTTGGAGGTGTAGCAGGAGGGAAGTGTAGTAGGAGGTTGGTGTAGTAGTAGTAGTGTAGGAGGAGGGCAGTGTAGTAGGAGGTGTAGCGGTGTAGGAGGTTGGTGTAGTAGTAGGAGGAGGGCGGTGTAGGAGGGCAGTGTAGTAGGAGGGCGGTGTACGAGTGAAGGAGGTTGGTGTAGTAGTAGGAGTTGCAGTGTAGGAGGAGGGTGGTGTAGGAGGGAGGTGTAGTAGTAGGAGTAGTGGTGTAGGTGGAGGGCGGTGTATGAGTGTAGGAGGTTGGTGTAGTAGTAGGAGTAGCGTGTAGGAGGTATAGCGGTGTAGTAGGAGACGTAGCTGTGTAGGAGGAGGTCCGTGTAGGAGGGCGGTGTTGTAGGAGGCGGTGTAGTAGGAGGCGTAGTAGTGTAGGTGGAGGGCAGTGTAGAAGGAGATGTAGCGGTGTAGGAGGAGGGCAGTGTAGCGGTGTAGGAAGGTGGTGCAGTAGGAAACGTAGCGGTGTAGGAGGAGGACGGTGTATTAGTGTAGGAGGACGGTGCAGTAGGAGACATAGGCGTGTAGCAGGATGGTGTAGTAGGAAGCATGGTGGAGGTGGAGACGTAGCTGTGTAGGAGGAGGTCGGTGTAGGAGTGTAGGAGGGAGGTGTAGTAGGAGGTGTAGCGGTGTAGGAGGAGGGCGATGTAGGAGTGAGGTGTAGTAGGAGGTGTAGCAGTGTAGGAGGAGGTGTAGCAGTGTAGGAGGAGGGCGATGGAGGAGGAGGGCAGTGTAGTGGTGTAGGAAGGTGGTGCAGTAGGAGACGAGGTGTAGGACGAGGGGGGTGTTGTAGGAGGTGTAGGAGGAGGGCAGTGTAGGACTCTAGGAGGGTGGTGTAGTAGGAGACGTAGCGGTGTAGAATGAGGGCGGTGTAGGAGTGTAGCAGAGTGGTGTAGTAGGAGCTGTAGCAGTGTAGGAGGAGGGCAGTGTATGACTGTAGGAGGGTGGTGTAGTAGGAGATGTAGCAGTATAGAAAAAGGGCGGTGTAGGAGGGAGATGTAGTAGGAGGCGTAGTGGTGTAGGTGGAGGGCGGTGTAGCGTGTAGGAGGGTGGTGCAGTAGGAAACGTAGCGGTGTAGAAAGAGGGCGGTGTAGGAGTGTAGGAGGGAGATGTAGTAGGAGGCGTAGTGGTGTAGGAGCAGGGCGGTGTAGGAAGGTGGTGCAGTAGGAGATGTAGCTGTGTATTAGGAGGGCAGTGTAGGAGTGTAGCAGGGTGGTGTAGTAGGAGGCATAGTGGTGTAGGAGGAGGACGTGTAGGTGGGAGATGTAGAAGGAGGCGTAGTGGTGTAGGTGGAGGGCGGTGTAGCGTGTAGGAGGGTGGTGCAGTAGGAAACGTAGCGGTGTAGAACGAGGGTGGTGTAGGAGTGTAGGAGGGTGGTTTAGTAGGAGACTTAGCGGTGTAGTAGGAGGCGTAGAAGTGTAGGTGGAGGGCGGTGTAGTAGTGTAGGAGGGCGGTGTAGTAGGAGACGTAGCGGTGTAGAAGGAGGGTGGTGTAGGAGTGTAGGAAGAGTCGTAGCGGTGTAGAACGAGGGCGATGTAGGAGTGTAGCAGGCTGGTGTAGTAGGAGGCGTGTTGTAGTAGGAAGCGTAGCTGTGTAGGAGGAGGGCGGTGTAGGAGTGTAGCAGGGTGGTGTAGTAGGAGGCGTAGAGGTGTAGGAGGAGGGAGGTGTAGGAAGGTGGTGCAGTAGGAGATGTAGCGGTGTAGGAGGAGGGCGGTGTAGGAGTGTAGCAGGGTGGTATAGTAGGAGGCGTAATGGTATAGGATGAGGACGGTGTAGGAAGGTGGTGCAGTAGGAGATGTAGCGGTGTAGGAGGAGGGCGGTGTAGGAGTGTAGCAGGGTGGTGTAGTAGGAGGCGTGTTGTAGTTGGAAGCGTAGCTGTGTAGGAGGAGGGCGGTGTAGGAGTGTAGGAGGGCGATGTAGGAGTGTAGGAGGGAGATGTAGTAGGAGGCGTAGTGGTGTAGGAAGGTGGTGCAGTAGGAGATGTAGCGGTGTAGTAGGAGGGCGGTGTAGGAGTGTAGGAGGGAGATGCAGTAGGAGGCGTAGTGGTGTAGGAAGGTGGTGCAGTAGGAGATGTAGCGGTGTAGTAGGAGGGCGGTGTAGTAGTGTAGGAGGGAGATGCAGTAGGAGGCGTAGTGGTGTAGGAGGAGGGTGGTGTAGGAGTGTAGCAGGGTGGTGTAGTAGGAGGCGTGTTGTAGTAAGAAGCGTAGCTGTGTAGGAGGAGGGCGGTGTAGGAGTGTAGGAGGGAGATGCAGTAGGAGGCGTAGTGGTGTAGGAGGAGGGCGGTGTAGGAAGATAGTGCAGTAGGAGATGTAGCGGTGTAGTAGGAGGCGTAGTGGTGTAGGAGGGAGATGTAGTAGGAGGAGGGCGGTGTAGGAAGGTGGTGCAGTAGGAGATGTAGCGGTGTAGTAGGAGGGCGGTGTAGGAGTGTAGGAGGTAGATGTAGTAGGAGGAGGACGGTGTAGGAAGGTGGTGCAGTAGGAGATGTAGCGGTGTAGTAGGAGGGCGGTGTAGGAGTGTAGGAGGGAGATGTAGTAGGAGGAGGGCGGTGTAGGAAGGTGGTGCAGTAGGAGATGTAGCGGTGTAGGAGGGAGATGTAGTAGGAGGCGTAGTGGTGTAAGAGGGAAATGTAGTAGGAGGAGGGCGGTGTAGGAAGGTGGTGCAGTAGGAGATGTAGCGGTGTAGTAGGAGGGCGGTGTAGGAGTGTAGGAGGGAGATGTAGTAGGAGGAGGGCGGTGTAGGAAGGTGGTGCAGTAGGAGATGTAGCGGTGTAGTAGGAAGGCGGTGTAGGAGTGTAGGAGGTAGATGTAGTAGGAGGAGGGCGGTGTAGGAAGGTGGTGCAGTAGGAGATGTAGCGGTGTAGTAGGAGGGCGGTGTAGGAGTGTAGGAGGGAGATGTAGTAGGAGGAGGGCGGTGTAGGAAGGTGGTGCAGTAGGAGATGTAGCGGTGTAGGAGGGAGATGTAGTAGGAGGTGTAGTGGTGTAGGAAGGTGGTGCAGTAGGAGATGTAGCGGTGTAGTAGGAGGCGTGGTACTGCACCTGGTAATCCAGCATTAGTAGCAGGGTGCAGCGTACGCTCACATCTCCCGGCCTCTTCACCTGGAAGCCGTCTGTCTCCTGCGTGCTGGGAGTTCTATGCCACTGAGAGGGGGAAGGGGGAGTGTTATATACACAGACACACACACACACACACACACACACACACACACACAGACACACACACACACACACACACACACACACACACACACACACACACACACACACACACACACACACACACACACACACACACACACACACACACACACACAGACCCACTCTCACCTCCACCAGGTGATTGTCTGGTCCATATAAATCTTTATCCAACTCGATGACCAAACTCTTAAAGAACGAGGAGAACTTTCTCTTCATCTTACTGGGCTGAGGAGAGAGGTATATGTGTCGGGTCATTACTGGGCTGAGGAGAGAGGTATATGTGTCGGGTCATTACTGGGCTGAGGAGAGAGGTATATGTGTCGGGTCATTACTGGGCTGAGGAGAGAGGTATATGTGTCGGGACGTTACTGGGCTGAGGAGAGAAGTATATGTGTCGGGTCATTACTGGGCTGAGGAGAGAGGTATATGTGTCGGGACGTTACTGGGCTGAGGAGAGAGGTATATGTGTCGGGTCATTACTGGGCTGAGGAGAGAGGTATATGTGTCGGGTCATTACTGGGCTGAGGAGAGAGGTATATGTGTCGGGTCATTACTGGGCTGAGGAGAGAGGTATATGTGTTGGGACGTTACTGGGCTGAGGAGAGAGGTATATATGTGTCGGGGCATTACTGGGCTGAGGAGAGGGGTATATGTGTCGGGTCATTACTGGGCTGAGGAGAGAGGTATATGTGTCGGGTCATTACTGGGCTGAGGAGAGAGATATATGTGTCGGGTCATTACTGGGCTGAGGAGAGAGGTATATGTGTTGGGACGTTACTGGGCTGAGGAGAGAGGTATATATGTGTCGGGGCATTACTGGGCTGAGGAGAGGGGTATATGTGTCGGGTCATTACTGGGCTGAGGAGAGAGGTATATGTGTCGGGTCATTACTGGGCTGAGGAGAGAGATATATGTGTCGGGTCATTACTGGGCTGAGGAGAGAGGTATATGTGTCGGGACATTACTAGCTGAGGAGAGAGGTATATGTGTCGGGTCATTACTGGGCTGAGGAGAGAGATATATGTGTCGGGTCATTACTGGGCTGAGGAGAGAGGTATATGTGTCGGGTCATTACTGGGCTGAGGAGAGAGGTATATGTGTTGGGACGTTACTGGGCTGAGGAGAGAGGTATATGTGTCGGGTCATTACTGGGCTGAGGAGAGAGATATATGTGTCGGGTCATTACTGGGCTGAGGAGAGAGGTATATGTGTCGGGACGTTACTGAGCTGAGGAGAGAGGTATATGTGTCGGGACGTTACTGGGCTGAGGAGAGAGGTATATGTGTCGGGTCATTACTGGGCTGAGGAGAGAGATATATGTGTCGGGTCATTACTGGGCTGAGGAGAGAGGTATATGTGTCGGGTCATTACTGGGCTGAGGAGAGAGGTATATGTGTTGGGACGTTACTGGGCTGAGGAGAGAGATATATGTGTTGGGACGTTACTGGGCTGAGGAGAGAGGTATATGTGTCGGGTCATTACTGGGCTGAGGAGAGAGATATATGTGTCGGGACGTTACTGGGCTGAGGAGAGAGGTATATGTGTCGGGACGTTACTGGGCTGAGGAGAGAGGTATATGTGTTGGGACGTTACTGAGCTGAGGAGAGAGGTATATATATGTGTCGGGGCATTACTGGGCTGAGGAGAGAGGTATATGTGTCGGGACGTTACTGGGCTGAGGAGAGAGTTATATGTGTCGGGTCATTACTGGGCTGAGGAGAGAAGTATATGTGTCGGGTCATTACTGGGCTGAGGAGAGAGGTATATATGTGTCGGGCGTTACTGGGCTGAGGAGAGATGTATATGTGTTGGGGCATTACTGGGCTGAGGAGAGGGGTATATGTGTCGGGACATTACTAGCTGAGGAGAGAAGTATATGTGTCGGGACGTTACTGGGCTGAGGAGAGGGGTATATATGTGTCGGGTCATTACTGGGCTGAGGAGAGAGGTATATATGTGTCGGGGCATTACTGGGCTGAGGAGAGGGGTATATATGTGTCGGGACGTTACTGAGCTGAGGAGAGAGGTATATATATGTGTCGGGATGTTACTGGGCTGAGGAGAGAGGTATATGTGTGGGGGCGTTACTTGGCTGAGGAGAGGGGTATATATGTGTCGGGTCATTACTGGGCTGAGGAGAGAGGTATATGTGTTGGGACATTACTGGGCTGAGGAGAGAGTTATATGTGTCGGGACGTTACTGGCCTGAGGAGAGTGTTATATGTGTCGGGACGTTACTGGGCTGAGGAGAGAGGTATATGTGTCGGGTCATTACTGGGCTGAGGAGAGAGGTATATATATGTGTCGGGTCATTACTGGGCTGAGGAGAGAGGTATATGTGTCGGGACGTTACTGGGCTGAGGAGAGAGGTATATGTGTCGGGACGTTACTGGGCTGAGGAGAGAGGTATATGTGTCGGGGCATTACTGGGCTGAGGAGAGAGGTATATGTGTCGGGACATTACTGGGCTGAGGAGAGAGGTATATGTTTCGGGACATTACTGGCTGAGGAGAGAGGTATATGTGTCGGGACATTACTGGGCTGAGGAGAGGGGTATATATGTGTCGGGACATTACTGGGCTGAGGAGAAAGGTATATGTGTGTCGGGGCGTTACTGGTCTGAGGAGAGAGGTATATGTGTCGGGACATTACTAGCTGAGGAGAGAGGTATATGTGTCGGGACATTACTAGCTGAGGAGAGAGGTATATGTGTCGGGACATTACTGGGCTGAGGAGAGAGGTATATGTGTCGGGACGTTACTGGCTGAGGAGAGAGGTATATGTGTCGGGACATTACTGGGCTGAGGAGAGAGGTATATGTGTCGGGGCATTACTGGGCTGAGGAGAGAGGTATATGTGTCGGGACATTACTGGGCTGAGGAGAAAGGTATATGTGTGTCGGGGCGTTACTGGTCTGAGGAGAGAGGTATATGTGTCGGGACATTACTAGCTGAGGAGAGAGGTATATGTGTCGGGACATTACTAGCTGAGGAGAGAGGTATATGTGTCGGGACATTACTGGGCTGAGGAGAAAGGTATATGTGTGTCGGGGCGTTACTGGTCTGAGGAGAGAGGTATATGTGTCGGGACATTACTAGCTGAAGAGAGAGGTATATGTGCCGGGACATTACTAGCTGAGGAGAGAAGTATATGTGTCGGGACATTACTGGGCTGAGGAGAGAGGTATATGTGCCGGGTGTTACTGGTCTGAGGAGAGAGGTATATATGTGTCGGACATTACTGGCTGAGGAGAGAGATATATGTGTCGGGACATTACTGGGCTGAGGAGAGAGGTATATGTGCCGGGTGTTACTGGTCTGAGGAGAGAGGTATATGTGTTGGGGCGTTACTGGGCTGAGGAGAGAGTTATATGTGTCGGGACGTTACTGGGCTGAGGAGAAAGGTATATATGTGTCGGGGCGTTACTGGTCTGAGTAGAGAGGTATATGTGTCGGGACATTACTAGCTCAGGAGAGAGGTATATGTGTCGGGACATTACTGGGCAGAGGAGAGAGGTATATGTGCCGGGCGTTACTGGTCTGAGGAGAGAGGTATATATGTGTCGGACATTACTGGCTGAGGAGAGAGATATATGTGTCGGGACGTTACTGGGCTGAGGAGAGAGGTATATGTGTCGGGGCGTTACTGGTCTGAGGAGAGAGGTATATGTGTCGGGACATTACTAGCTCAGGAGAGAGGTATATGTGTCGGGACATTACTGGGCAGAGGAGAGAGGTATATGTGCTGGGCGTTACTGGTCTGAGGAGAGAGGTATATATGTGTCGGACATTACTGGCTGAGGAGAGAGATATATGTGTCGGGACGTTACTGGGCTGAGGAGAGAGGTATATGTGTTGGGGCGTTATTGGTCTGAGGAGACAGGTATATGTGTCTGGGCGTTACTGATCTGAGGAGAGAAGTATATGTGTCGGGACATTACTGGGCTGAGGAGAGAGGAATATATGTGTCGGGACATTACTGGCTGAGGAGAGAAGTATATGTGTGGGGGCGTTACTGCGCTGAGGAGAGAGATAAATGTGTCAGGACGTTACTGGGCTGAGGAGAGAGGAATATATGTGTCAAGACATTACTGGCTGAGGAGAGAGGTATATGTGTCGGGTCATTACTGGCTGAGGAGAGAGGTATATGTGTTGGGGCATTACTGGGCTGAGGAGAGAGGTATATATATGTGTCGGGACGTTACTGGGCTGAGGAGAGAGGTATATGTGTCGGGACGTTACTGGGCTGAGGAGAGAGGTATATGTGTTGGGACGTTACTCGGCTGAGGAGAGCGGTATATATGTGTTGGGACGTTACTGGCTGAGGAGAGAGGTATATGTGTCGGGTCTATCAGAGTGTATATATACACAGTCATGTGAAAAAGAAAGTACACCCTCTTTGAATTCCATCTGAACAAACCACAAGTCTTCTGGAACAATGTCCTTTGGACAGACGAAACCAAAGTGGAGATGTTTGCCCATAATGCACAGTGCCACGTTTGGCGAAAACCAAATACAGCATATCAGCACAAACACCTCATACCAACTGTCAAGCACTGTGGTGGAGGGGTGATGATTTGGGCTTGTTTTTGCAGCCACAGGACCTGGGAACCTTGCAGTCATTGAGTCGACCATGAACTCCTCTGTATACTAAAGTATTCTAGAGTCAAATGTGAGGCCATCTGTCCGACAGCTAAAGCTTGGATTAAATTGGGTCATGCAACAGGACAATGATCCCAAGCACACCAGCAAATCTACAACAGAATGGCTGAAAAATAAAAGAATCAAGGTGTTGCAATGGCCTAGTCAAAGTCCAGACCTCAACCCGATTGAAATGCTGTGGCTGGACCTTAAGAGAGCTGTGTATAAACAAATGCCCACAAACCTCAATGAACTGAAGCAACGTTGTAAAGAAGAGTGGGCCAAAATTCCTCCACAACGATGTGAGAGACTGATAAAGTCATACAGAAAACGATTACTTCAAGTTATTGCTGCTAAAGGTGGTTCTACAAGCTACTGAATCATAAGGTGTACTTAGTGTTTCACACATGGCGTCTCCATTTTGGCTTTATTTTTGTTAAATAAATCATGACACGCTGTAATATGTCATGTGTTGTTGTTCATCTGAGGTTGTATTTACCTAATGTTAAGACCTGCTAAGGAACAGATGATTGTTATTATGTCCTGATATGTAAGACCATGGAATTCAAATAGGGTGTACTTTCTTTTTCACATGACTTTATATACACACACATATACACTGTGATATATACAGTATATAAGTATAAAGCAAGTATAAACCAACCTCACACTGATGATACCCATCAAGGTTGAAACGTGTCTGTGTATGTGAGTGGTTTGACTTGCTTTGCTAGTCCCATGCTGTGCTTAATAGCTGTGTGAACGGCAATGCATTTGCTTAAATGGGCTCCATGTGTATGAATATTCCAGGCAAAAGGTGGTACATTGTGTGCTCATTTGCATGTCACTTCCCAGAATCTCTTGCTGCAGTGGGAGCACTGTATGCTAGGTGATAATGGTTGAAAGGCAGGGTGCAGACCTGTCTAAGACATGTGAATGTGCTTACAAGTGATATATATATATATATATATATCTATATATATATATATAGATATTTATATATATATATATATATATAGATATATATACCATACGATACCAGTTGCAACACGACATCAAGCAACAGCTTGCGTGTACTGACTGATCCGTGTGGTTGATTTGTAGTGCTGGTTGTTTAAAGTGTGTGCAGTTAGATCCAGAAGCAGTTTGAACAAGGAAGCGGTTAAACAGGGTTTAGTATATTGAAGTACAGTCTACTGTTAGTACTTATAAACTTCATAGTTGCAAGAATGAGCAGGATCGAAAATGCCACTCACTGCACATCTTGCCACATGTATGTGCACTTGGAGCAGCTGTTCCAAGGAGCATACCGCTGTGAGAAGTGTGAGCGGGGGGTGGGGGGGGTCTCTTTAGAGTCAGAGATTGCTGATCTGAAGAGGCAACTTGCAATATTGAGGGACATTGGCAATCTTGAAAGGGAATTAGAGCTCACTGAGCAGGCCCTTGCTTTGACTAGTGGTGCAGATGATGGCGCTGTTAGTGAGGAGCAGATAGGTAGCTGGGTGACAGTTAGAAGGGGAAGCAGGGGCAATAGGGAGAGGCAGGTCATTTCTGAGCTGACACATCCCAATAGATTTGCCGTGTTGAGTGAAGATATTGGGAATGTTGGGGCAGAAATGGCAAGGCTGGGGGAGACTATTTCCTCTAGCAGCCAGGGGAACAGTTCCTCCAGCACAGTGGGGACTCGGGATGCTCAGATGCAAAGAAAGATTGTGGTGGTAGGGGACTCCATTATTAGGAAGGTAGATAGGGCAATCTGTTGCCGGGACCGCATGAACCGAACAGTTTGTTGTCTCCCGGGTGCTCGGGTTCGGCACATTGCGGATCAGGTAGACAGATTGTTGGGGGGGGGGGGGCTGGGATTGACCCGGCGGTCTTGGTACACGTTGGCACCAATGACAAAGTTAGACAAAGATGGAGGGTCCTAAAAAATGATTACAGGGATCTAGGCCAAAAGCTTAAGGCAAGGACCTCCAAGGTAGTATTTTCTGAAATACTACCAGTGCCATGCGCTACCGCAGGGAGACAGTCAGAGATCAGGGAGGTTAATGCATGGCTAAGAAAGTGGTGCAGGAAGGAGAGTTTGGGGGTTTTAGAGCACTGGGACTCCTTTTCTGAGAGGTGCCATCTATATTCTAGGGACGGATTGCACCTCAATGAAGAGGGATCTTCTGTGCTAGGGGGGAGAATGCTAAAAAGGTTGGAGGAGATTTTAAACTAGGATGGAGGGGGGAGGGGAATGAAACAGATAATGAACTAAATGGAATAGATGAGGATACAAGGTGGTATGGAGGTAGAATGGGGGGCAAGTGCAAGTTTGACAAGCAGTGAGATACCCATAGTAAATACAGATAATAATAGAAAACTTCTAAAGACTAAACCAAGTGGGAGCAGAAAGGAAGGAGCAGATAAGATAATAGTACAGGCTGAAAAAACCTGAAATGCATGCTTGGTAATGCAAGAAGCCTGACAGATAAAATGGGGGAGCTTGAATTAATAGCTACAAGGGAGCAGTATGATATCATAGGCATTACTGAAACATGGTGGGATGAAACTCATGACTGGACAGTTAATTTAAAGGGTATTCTCTTTTTCGGAAGGATCGAACAAATAGAAGGGGAGGAGGAGTATGTCTATATGTTAAACCGGATATAAAATCTATTATAAGGGATGATGTCTATGAAGGGAATGATGAAAATGTAGAGACTTTGTGGATAGAAATTAGCAGTGGAGGTAAAAGTATAAAGAAAATATTTGTGGGAATATGCTATAAACCACTAAATACAGCTCAACCCCGTTATAGCGCAGTCCTCGGGGGCCACCCGATCCGACCGCGCTAGAACCAGGGTCGCGCTAATTTTTTTTTTAAAATGGCCGCCGCGCGCCCGATCGGGAGGGAGTAAGGAGAGAAGGAAGAGGTGGCCGGAAGCCCTACACGTCCCCCAGCAACGGCCCTCCGAGTCCAGCCGCAACCTGCTCCTTACCTCCCTCCCCCACCACCGGCATCCACTCCCCCCTCCCCCCCCCAGGCCCCCACACCTACCGGTCCTCCGCGGCATAATCCGTTTTGGGCCTAGCCCACGCGGCCCTCCGAGTCCAAGCCTGCTCCTCACTCAGCCCCCTACGGCATCCACACAACCCCCACCTCCTCCCGACACCCCCCTCCTCCCGACACCCCCCCTCCTCCCGACACCCACCCCCTCCTCCCGACACCCCCACCTCCTCCCGACACCCCCCTCCTCCCGACACCCCCCCTCTCCTCCCGACACCCACCCCCTCCTCCCGACACCCCCGCCTCCTCCCGACACCCCCCCTCCTCCCGACACCCCCCCTCCTCCCGACACCCACCCCCTCCTCCCGACACCCCCCCTCCTCCTGACACCCCCCCTCTCCTCCCGACACCCACCCCCTCCTCCCGACACCCCCACCTCCTCCCGACACCCCCCCTCCTCCCGACACCCCCCCTCTCCTCCTGACACCCACCCCCTCCTCCCGACACCCCCCTCCTCCCAACACCCCCCCCTCCTACCGACACCCCCCCCCTCCTCCTGATGCCAGCTCCGCTCCAATCTCAGCAGCCGACACCAAAGTTAGGGAGGGGGAGTGGGAGGTGTGAGTGTGCTGTGTTGTGCAGTGCAGTGTAGTGTGCTGTGAGTGCTGTGAGAGTGCGCTGTGCAGTGCAGTGTAGTGTGCTGTGAGAGTGTGCTGTGAGTGTTGTGAGAGTGTGCTGTGAGTGCTGTGAGAGTGTGCTGTGTGTGCTGTGAGTGCTGTGAGAGTGTGCTGTGAGTGCTGTGAGAGTGTGCTGTGAGTGCTGTGTGCTGTGAGAGTGTGCTGTGAGTGCTGTGTGCTGTGAGTGCTGTGAGAGTGTGCTGTGAGTGCTGTGAGAGTGTGCTGTGAGTGCTGTGTGCTGTGAGTGCTGTGAGAGTGTGCTGTGAGTGCTGTGAGAGTGTGCTGTGAGTGCTGTGAGAGTGTGCTGTGAGTGCTGTGAGAGTGTGCTGTGAGAGTGTGCTGTGAGTGCTGTGTGCTGTGAGTGCTGTGAGAGTGTGCTGTGAGTGCTGTGTGCTGTGAGTGCTGTGAGAGTGTGCTGTGAGTGATGTGAGAGTTTGCTGTGAGTGCTGTGAGAGTGTGCTGTGAGTGCTGTGTGCTGTGAGAGTGCTGTGTGCTGGGAGTGCTGGGAGTGTGTGCAGTGTGTGTGCAGTGTGCAGTGTGTGTGCAGTGTGCAGTGTGCAGTGAGAGTGTGTGCAGTGTGCAGTGAGAATGTATGCAGTGTGCAGTGAGAATGTGTGCAGTGTGCAGTGAGAATGTGTGCAGTGCGTGCAGTGGGAGTGTGTGCAGTGAGAGTGTGTGCAGTGAGAGTGTGTGCAGTGAGTGTGTGCAGTGTGTGCAGTGAGTGCAGTGTGTGCAGTGTGTGCAGTGTGCAGTGAGAATGTGTGCAGTGTGCAGTGAGAATGTGTGCAGTGTGCAGTGAGAATGTGTGCTGTGTGTGCAGTGGGAGTGTGTGCAGTGAGTGTGTGCAGTGAGAGTGTGTGCAGTGAGAGTGTGTGCAGTGAGTGTGTGCAGTGTGTGCAGTGTGTGCAGTGTGTGCAGTGTGTGCAGTGTGTGCAGTGTGTGCAGTGAGTGCAGTGTGTGCAGTGAGTGCAGTGTGTGCAGTGTAAAAAAATTAAAAATGTTTTTTTTTTTTTTTTTAAACGGGAGCCACGTGAAATCCGCGTTATAAGCGGATTCACGTTATATAGGGGCGCGCTATAACGGGGTTAAGCTGTATCTGTGAGATTGAGGAAGCTAAAATACTTTTGCAAATGGAGAAGGCATCAAAACTGGGTCATGTTTGCATAATGGGGGATTTTAATTATCCTGACATAGACTGGGGCAATGAGATTAGCGTTACAACAAAAGGAAACAGGTTTTTGGGGGTGCTTAAAGATAATTATATGACCCAAATTATTGACGAACCAACCAGGAGAGGGGCAGTTCTGGATTTGGTCATATCAAACAATGTAGAAGTAATAACAAATATTCAAGTCCTGGAACATTTGGGTAACAGTGATCATAACATGGTCTCATTTGAAATAAATTATCAAAAAATAGATTTCTTGGGTTCAACAAAAACCTTAAACTTTAGAAAGGCAGATTTGAATAAACTGAGGTCTAATCTAGTAGTAATACAATGGGATGATGTTTTTGCAGGGAAAAATGTAGAAGATAAATGGGCAGTCTTTAAAACATTGTTAGAAAAGCCCACTTATCAGTGTATACCCTTGGGTAATAAGTATAAAAGAATTAAGTCAAAACCAATGTGGCTAAATAAACAGGTAGGGGAGGAAATGGACAAGAAGAGGAAGGCGTTTAGATTCTTTAAGTCAGAAGGGACGGAGACATCGTATCAGAATTATAAGGAATGTAACAAAAATTGCAAAAGGGCAATCAAATTAGCAAAAATGGATAATGAAAAAAGGATTGCAATAGAAAGTAAGGTCAACCCTAAAAAGTTCTTTAAGTACCTTAGTAACAAAATAATGAGAAAAGAAAATATAGGACCCTTTCAGTGTGAGATGGGTAGGCAGATTATTGGAGATAAGGAAAAAGCTGAGGTATTAAACAAATTCTTTGCCTCTGTGTTTACCAGGGAAGAATCAAGTTCAATAGTAGTGCCGCAGGAGGAAGCCACAACCTCCATATTAATGAACAATTGGTTAACTGAGGAAGAAGTTCATAAGCGACTTGAAAAAATGAAAGTAAATAAGGCACCTGGCCCGATGGCATATATCCAAGAGTTCTCAAGGAGTTAAGCTCAGTAATAGCCAAACCATTATATTTAATATTCAAGGACTCCATTTCCACAGGCTCAGTACCACAAGATTGGCGTAAAGCAGATGTGGTGCCTATATTTAAAAAGGGAGCTAGATCACACCCAGGGAATTACAGACCTGTAAGCCTGACTTCAATAGTGGGGAAACTACTTGAAGGTTTAATACGGGATAATATTCAGGAATATCTAATGGAAAACAAAATTATTAGTAATAGTCAGCATGGATTTATGAAGGATAGATCTTGCCAAACTAACCTTATTAGTTTCTTTGAGGAGGTAAGTAGGAATTTAGATCAGGGTAATGCAGTTGATGTGGTCTACTTAGATTTTGCAAAGGCTTTTGATACGGTTTCACACAAGAGGTTGGTGTACAAAATAAAGAAAATTGGACTCAGTAATAATATATGCACCTGGATTGAAAACTGGTTAAAGGACAGACCACAGAGGGTTGTCATAAATGGAACTTTTTCAGGTTTGGCTAAAGTCGTGAGTTGAGTACCTCAGGGATCCGTACTGGGACCCCTGCTTTTTAACTTGTTTATTAATGACCTTGAGGTTGGGATCGAGAGCAACGTCTCCATCTTTGCTGATGATACTAAATTGTGTAAGGTAATAGAATCAGAGCAGGATGTAATTTCTCTTCAGAAGGACTTGGAGAGACTGGAAACGTGGGCAGGTAAATGGCAGATGAGGTTTAATACAGATAAATGTAAGGTTATGCATTTGGGATGCAAGAATAAAAAGGCAACTTACAAATTAAATGGAGATGTATTGGGGGAATCCTTGATGGAGAAGGATTTAGGAGTGCTTGTAGGCAGCAGGCTTAGCAAAAGTGCCCAATGTCATGCAGTAGCTGCAAAGGCAAACACGATCTTATCTTGCATCAAACGGGCAATGGATGGAAGGGAAGTAAACATAATTATGCCCCTTTACAAAGCATTAGTAAGACCACACCTTGAATATGGAGTACAATTTTGGGCACCAATCCTAAGAAACGACATTATGGAACTAGAGAGAGTGCAGAGAAGAGCCACCAAATTAATAAAGGGGATGGACATTCTAACTTATGAGGAGAGGCTAGCTAAATGAGATTTATTTACATTAGAAAAGAGGCGTCTAAGAGGGGATATGATAACTATATACAAATATATTCAGGGACAATACAAGGAGCTTTCAAAAGAACTATTCATCCCACGGGCAGTACAAAGGACTCGGGGCCATCCCTTAAGGTTGGAGGAAAGGTGATTTCACCAGCAACAAAGGAAAGGGTTCTTTACAGTAAGGGCAGTTACAATGTGGGATTCATTACCCATGGAGACTGTGATGGCAGATACAATAGATTTGTTCAAAAAAGGTTGGACATCTTTTTAGATGGGAAAGGTATACAGGGATATACCAAATAAGTATACATGGGAAGGATGTTGATCCAGGGATTAATCCGATTGCCAATTCTTGGAGACAGGAAGGAATTTATTTACACCTTATGAGATATCATTTGATGATATGACTCTGTGGTGTTTTGTTTGCCTTCCTCTGGATCAATAAGTAAGTATAGATATAGGATAAAGTATCTGTTGTCTAAATTTAGCATAGGTTGAACTTGATGGACCTACGTCTTTTTTCAACCTCATCTACTATGTAACTATGTAACGATGTAACTATGTAACTATGAACAACTCCCCTCCAACATATAACATTGTGGGAATGAGGTACCTGGACTTTGAGGGACTGCGGATCAGGTAAGATCCCAGGCGGGATTGCTGCTTTAGAAATTGTAAAGAGGGGGCATCCAGGCACTAGTTAATGGGTGCAGGAAACTAGTCACACACACGCAGGTAACAAGGACTAATTGTAGTAAAGTATAAATGCAATACAATAAATAAACTTATGTCAAAAACGAATGTTATTCTTATTAGGAATTTATTCAATTTCTCTTTTTTGGGGGCGGGGCTAGGGGCGGGGCTAGGTGGCAAGTAGATTTTTTGGTTCGGCGAGTAGATTTTTAGGTAATTTGTCAAGCACTGTATATATATATATATATATATATATATATCAGTGTGTATACTGTATATATCAGAGTGTATATATATCAGTGTGTCTATATCAGTGTGTATACAGTATATATATATATATCAGTGTGTCTATATCAGTGTGTATACAGTATATATATATATATATATATATATATATATATATATACTTATAGCCAGGTCCTCCGTTTCTTCCCCCCCTTACCTCCACGGGGTGGTAGATGTCCCTGTTTGGGTGCCGGTTGAAGTTGGAAGTGCCAGTGGGGCGATCGGGTCGCCGGCGGCTCCCATAGCAGGGCGCCGCCATCTTGCACATAGCCACGCATGCGCAGTAGTGCCAGGAGTTGCGGCGGCCATGGAGAAATGTCGGACTACATATCCCATGAGCCTCGGAGGCATCACATGCAGTCAGAAAGCCAATAGGGCTCTAGGATTTCCCTGCTGACAGGATATAGTTATTAGACAGAGAGCAAGAGTGTCAGTAGGAGCCAGGAGAGGATAGGGAAAGGAGGTGCAGGTGCAGAGAGGCAAGTAGCCTCTGCACTAGGCCAGAAACCCCCCTAGGCCCCAGATAGGCCATGAGACATTGCTTGAGCTTGTGGCTGCTTGAGGGACAGGCCCTAGGATAGGGAACATGCCCCATTAGTGCTGTTAGAGAGTAAGGGACACAGCGGACGCTGAATGCCCTGAGAGAGGTCTGGGACCAGGCTAAGTCTGAGAGAGAGAGACTGTCATCCGGGTGGGACCACCCTTAATGGACAATCGCTGCAGCAGAGTCCAGGACATCGCTGAGGAGATCGTGGATCGGCAGATCCTTTGTGAAGATATCTGCGGGTCCGGGTGCTGGAGCACCTGGCAGGTATCGTTAATAAGTGCACCAACAAAGTATACACACATAGTGGCAGCGCTGACCACAGGACAGGGTGAGAAGGATTGTACTGTGGACATGGTGTGAGATACACAGTGGTTGGATACTGGGATACGCCTTGCATGGTGCGTGGGCAGTTGTACTCTTAGTCATAATAGAGTATAGCGCATTTAGAGTTAAGAGTTATCTATGTACAGTAAAGTCCATTTCAAGTGTGTATATTCATTGTGATTGGGTCCTGTGAGGGGCTCCTCCCACTCCGTTGGGATCCCTCACAGGTGGAGGCGCTGCACCGTATTGTAAGTAAATCACCCCAGGCTCTCCGTGGCGGAGCCAACAGGTAACAGGGCAGCACCGGTAGCTTTCTGTGTTCAGGGGGAAACCGGGCTACATTCTGTATATATCAGAGTATATATATATATATATGAAGATGAACAGCCGGCACTCCAATGAAGCACAATAGGGTAGGTGCATGTCCCATAATAAGTAGATCAACACACAATACCGTTCGCACGGGAATTAGCAGACAGCACTCAGGTTAAGATTTGTAGGATATATATTGTAGAAAAGACACAAATCACCAATGTTTTGGACCCACAGATGGGACCTTCCTCAGGGCACTACACTGAACGGGACCTTCCTCAGGGCTCTACACTGAACGGGACCTTCCTCAGGGCTTAACACTGAACGGGACCTTCCTTAGGGCACTATACTGAATGGGACCTTCCTCAGGGCACTACACTGTACCTACACGGGACCTTCCTCAGGGCCCTACACTGAACGGGACCTTCCTCAGGGCCATACACTGAACGGGACCTTCCTCAAGGCACTACACTGAACGGGACCTTCCTCAGGGCTCTACACTGAACGGGACCTTCCTCACGGCACCACACTGAACGGGACCTTCCTCAGGGCCTACACTGAACGGGACCTTCCTCAGGGCTCTACACTGAACGGGACCTTCCTCACGGCACCACACTGAACGGGACCTTCCTCAGGGCCTACACTGAACGGGACCTTCCTCAGGACCTACACTAAATGGGACCTTCCTCAGGGCACTACACTGAACGGGACCTTCCTCACGGCACCACACTGAACGGGACCTTCCTCAGGGCACTACACTGAACGAGACCTTCCTCAGGGCCTACACTAAACGGGACCTTCCTCAGAGCTCTACACTGAACGGGACCTTCCTCATGGCACCACACTGAACGGGACCTTCCTCAGGGCACTACACTGAACGAGACCTTCCTCAGGGCACCACACTGAATGGGACCTTCCTCAGGGCACTACACTGAACGAGACCTTCCTCAGGGCACCACACTGAACAGGACCTTCCTCAAGGCCTACACTAAACGGGACCTTCCTCAGGGCTTACACTGAACTGGACCTTCCTCAGGGATTTACACTGAACGGGACCTTCCTCAGGGCACTACACAGAACGGGACCTTCCTCAGGGCACTACACTGAACGGGACCTTCCTCAGGGCACTACACTGAACGGGATATTCCTCAGGGCACTACACTGAACGGGACCTTCCTCAGGGCACTATACTGAATGGGACCTTCCTCAGGGCACTACACTGTACCTACACGGGACCTTCCTCAGGGCACTACACTTCCTCAGGGTGATTTGTGTCTTTTCTATAATATATATTCTACAAATCTTAACCTGAGTGCTGTCTGCTAATTCCCGTGCGAACGGTATTGTGTATATATATATAAATAGTGTGTATATATATCAGAGTGTACATATACAGATCAGTGTATATACAGTGTGAGGGATCCCTGCTCCTCAGTGATTGGTTGGGATACTGAGTGCTAGCTCTGCCCTACTTCCTTGCGGTCATGTGACTCCTGTCTGTCACTCACATCGTCCAGCAGTTTGCCCTCCACACGCAGCTCCCAGGATGCAATGCTCCCGTCAGAGTCCTCGGCGTCCGGCTTCGCGGGGTTAAAGGTGTTAGAGATGTAAAGCCGCAGCTTCCGCTTTTGCTGAAAGAGAAAAACCTGAGAGTTGGAGTCCGCCTGGCAACCACCCCATAATGCATTGCACCCCTCCCAAAGTGCTCTACAACCGCCCCATAATGCACTGCACCCCTCCCAAAGTGCCCTACAATCGCCCCATAATGCACTGCACCCCTCCCATAATTCACTGCACCCCTCCCACAATGCACTGCCCCCCTCCCAAAGTGCCCTACAACCGCCCCATAATGCACTGCACCCCTCCCAAAGTGCACGACATCTGCCCCATAATGCACTAGCCTTACTTTGCTAGTATGGTAGTGTCACCACCCAGAACCACTAGGGGGCCCACCCAAAGAACCACACTCTTATAACTGGGGTACCTCCCTCCCAATCCCAATGATTACAGACTCTCGATGGGAGCTACAAATTTACTCTTATACCCTGGTGGTCTCTGAGGACAATGGGACAACCCCTGACTGAGAGGACAATGGGACAACCTCTGACTGAGAGGACAATGGGACCATCGCTGACAGAGAGGACAATGGGACAACCTCTGACTGAGAGGACAATGGGACCACCGCTGACTGAGAGGACAATGGGACCACCGCTGACAGAGAGGACAATGGGACCAACGCTGACAGAGAGGACACTTGGACCACCGCTGACTGAGAGGACAATGGGACCACCGCTGACTGAGAGGACAATGGGACAACCTCTGACTGAGAGGACAATGGGACCACTGCTGACTGAGAGGACAATGGGACCACCGCTGACTGAGAGGACAATGGGACAACCTCTGACTGAGAGGACAATTGGACCACCGCTGACTGAGAGGACCATGGGACCACCGCTGACTGAGATGACAATGGGACCACCTCTGACAGAGAGGACAATGGGACCAGTGCTGACTGAGAGGACAATGGGACAACCTCTGACTGAGAGGACAATGGGACCACCGCTGACTGAGAGGACAATGGGACCACCTCTGACAGAGAGGACAATGGGAGCACCGCTGACTGAGAGGACAATGGGACAACCGCTGACTGAGAGGACAATGGGACCACCGCTGACTGAGAGGACAATGGGACAACCTCTGACTGACAGGACAATGGGACCACCGCTGACTGAGAGGACAATGGGACCACCGCTGACTGAGAGGACAATGGGACCACCTCTGACAGAGAGGACAATGGGACCACTGCTGACTGAGAGAACAATGGGACCACCGCTGACTGAGAGGACAATGGGACAACCTCTGACTGAGAGGACAATGGGACAACCTTTGACAGAGAGGATAATGGGACCACCGCTGACTGAGAGGACAATGGGACAACCTCTGACTGAGAGGACAATGGGACCACTGCTGACTGAGAGGACAATGGGACCACCGCTGACTGAGAGGACAATGGGACAACCTCTGACTGAGAGGACAATTGGACCACCGCTGACTGAGAGGACAATGGGACCACCGCTGACTGAGATGACAATGGGACCACCTCTGACAGAGAGGACAATGGGACCAGTGCTGACTGAGAGGACAATGGGACAACCTCTGACTGAGAGGACAATGGCACCACCGCTGACTGAGAGGACAATGGGACAACCTCTGACAGAGAGGACAATGGGACCACCTCTGACAGAGAGGACAATGAGACCACTGCTGACTGAGAGGACAATGGGACCACCGCTGACTGAGAGGACAATGGGACCACCTCTGACTGAGAGGACAATTGGACCACCGCTGACTGAGAGGACCATGGGACCACTGCTGACTGAGAGGACAATGGGACCACCGCTGACTGAGAGGACAATGGGACAACCTCTGACTGAGAGGACAATTGGACCACCGCTGACTGAGAGGACCATGGGACCACCGCTGACTGAGATGACAATGGGACCACCTCTGACAGAGAGGACAATGGGACCAGTGCTGACTGAGAGGACAATGGGACAACCTCTGACTGAGAGGACAATGGGACCACCGCTGACTGAGATGACAATGGGACCACCTCTGACAGAGAGGACAATGGGAGCACCGCTGACTGAGAGGACAATGGGACAACCGCTGACTGAGAGGACAATGGGACCACCGCTGACTGAGAGGACAATGGGACAACCTCTGACTGAGAGGACAATGGGACCACTGCTGACTGAGAGGACAATGGGACCACCGCTGACTGAGAGGACAATGGGACAACCTCTGACTGAGAGGACAATTGGACCACCGCTGACTGAGAGGACAATGGGACCACCGCTGACTGAGATGACAATGGGACCACCTCTGACAGAGAGGACAATGGGACCAGTGCTGACTGAGAGGACAATGGGACAACCTCTGACTGAGAGGACAATGGCACCACCGCTGACTGAGAGGACAATGGGACAACCTCTGACAGAGAGGACAATGGGACCACCTCTGACAGAGAGGACAATGGGACCACTGCTGACTGAGAGGACAATGGGACAACCTCTGACTGAGATTACAATGGGACCACCGCTGACTGAGAGGACAATGGGACCACCTCTGACTGAGAGGACAATGAGACCACTGCTGACTGAGAGGACAATAGGACCACCGCTGACTGAGAGGACAATGGGACCACCTCTGACTGAGAGGACAATGGGACAACCTCTGACTGAGAAGACAATGGGACCACCGCTGACTGAGATGACAATGGGACCACCGCTGACTGAGAGGACAATGGGACCACCGCTGACTGAGAGGACAATGGGACCACCGCTGACTGAGAGGACAATGGGACACACAAAAACTAAACAAGACTGATCAGCAAAAAGAACCCCTATTGTTGCACTCAGCCACAGATGAATGATAATATCTTAAGCGAAATGAATCACAAAATATAGTGATACATCCCATAGAGAAGGGTAATCACAGGTACAATAAAATGATAACATTTTATTGTACATTAACTCTTCTAAGTGCTCAAAAAATATATACTGTATACACAGTGAAGCAATAATAAATCTAAAATCCCCAGTGGAGAGACTGATAGTATCAAGATAGGGGTTAATGACAATAAATGCAAGTTAAATATACACATGCGTTTTAATCCCCTAATAATCTTGATAGGACACCACACAAATAATCACTACCTATAATAATATATTATATACAACAAATAATCCCTCCCATAATCCTTTGCACTCTGTGGTCTTCTCACCTTCATGGGTCTCTTCAGAGCCTCCTGGATGTCTACGCGTTTCCTTATGATCGTTTGGTCCAGTTTCCTTTCAAAGGCCAGAAGGTCCATGTAGGCCTGAGACTCCGGGACCAGCTCCCGGATCTGAGGGACACAAGAGAGACCACCAGTGAGACGGGCTGTCACGGAGACCAGGTTCTACAACACCTTTTTATAACCGGATCATTTGATTGAGCGAAACAAGACGGTAAAATAAATGGTAATTTATTTCTCGTAAAAGACAGACACACAAAGTTACACAATTCAAGATTAACACACTTACTGGGAATGGGGCTAAAGAATAAATTCGTTTCCGGAACGAAATTCCTTAAGATGACCTTTTTAGAGCACTTTCCAATGACCGGAAGTATTCTGCAGCCACAGGGTATATGCTACTGTAGATATAAGTATGGCCAGATAGCTGAACTCATCCCCCTTTGGAAGCGCAACACGTCCTTTTGTCTTTTCTTAACTTTATTGAGGGAGTTACAGAAATGAGAGGTTCTTGTGGGTGTTGTGTGGGTAGAGAGGGCTTCTCTATGTGAAGTATCAAGGGACGGTCACACAGATTGCTTTGCAAGGGAGTCGGTAAGAATGGTTGTACTCACTCAGAAGCTGGGTAAGAAAAGGAAGTGTGTAATGTTTGTCACTCAGGAATAGGGACAGGGCTAAGCTACCTGTGAAAACAGACAGGGGAGTATGGAAAAGTCCATTTAGCCGGGGGGATTAAAGGGGCAACCAACTTCTAGCAGGCTGGAGAATTGGGAAGTATCTACAGTCAGTAAAAGTATCCATTCCCCCTGCACTAGGAGTGATAGCTGCAGGGAAGCTTACAGCCAAATAAAGGCTAGCTGCAGGCAGAGCTGCAAAAAGGGGGGGAGGAAACAGGGGCAGACAGAAATAGACCATTTCCAATGTTCCAGGACAGGTAGTTACTCGCAAAAGTCCTGGAACTGTTTTGGGCATGTAATGCCAGCCGCGACCGCTACGTTCTGAAAAGCGGGACCTTGAAACTTTTCTGCCTTGAAAATCTTTGACGCCGGCTCGCGTCTATTCAGTTCTGAGCATCTTTAAATTTGCCGCTGTTGGTTTGGCGCTTGGGATCTGCGCTCCTCATTGGCTACAAGCTCCCTTAAGCTTTCAGTCTCTCGTTCACTAATCTGAACAGCCTATCAGAGCGTGGGAATTCTCCTGCCGGTATTGTAAAACCGGGAGGGCACCTTTTCTCAGGTAGCAAGGGGGCATGTGCCAACCTGGCACCTCTGCCTCTTTGCATACTGAGCCAAACCCCCCTCCCCCTGCTGCTCAGGCTCCACAGAGTCTGGGATATGGCAAATGGTGGCCGGATAGCCTTGTGTTAGCCCAGGACGCGAGTACTCAAGTATAACTGCAGTGGCCTCCTGTTCTAACTCCTTGGCATCCCTGAGGCTTTCACGTCCGGACTCCGCACAGACCCAGAGGCACCAAGCTTGGTAGTTATCTGGTACCTCGGGAGCCATGACTTAGAAATCCCTCAGTTCATTGACAGGTTATCAATATCTATACACATTAAACTGTACCCATCTAATAAAATATATAGTGTCCTGTTTTCTGTGTGCTGAAAGTTACTGTATGGGTTCCTATTCTGGTGTCAGGGACGGAGTGCGTGTATATTCCCTATAGTCACGAGCCTCATTCCTGGCGCACAGGAGACACTGTAAAACCTGCGCAGCTTTATAACGTAGCTGGAGCAGCCCCTGAACCTCTAAGGCCGCGCGTATAGTGCCCGCGACGGCGACGCTAGCGAATGTTGCGACCAGGCCATTGATTGGTTCAGGGGCTGTCACATGAGGCGACAGCCCCTGAAAAATTAAATATTCCCGGCTTCCAAAAATCGCGTCGCCACGCTTTACTATAAGCGCACGCGGCGGCGGCGGCGGCGGCAATGCATTTGTTCTCGGGCGACGCCGCGTCGCCGGCACTATAAACGCGGCCTACACTAGGTTCAGGGCACCTGGGTATGTATCTGGGTACCTCTGCTATACCGGGGAACCCCTGCTACACTAGAGACTCCGTGTATGGCCACAGATATAGTTTAACCCCTTCATGCCCGGTTACCTTGTCTGGATGATGCTGCAGCAGGGATCCTGGCGGTGAGCCGTAATAGCGCTTTCAGAGTCAGAGTTTGGCGGAGTAATGCGCTTGGCTGTATCCGAGAATCTCACTCAATCCCCGGATACAACTTTTGGGGTATCCCTTAACTCTGGAACCCCGATACATAGCCACATCCTGTAAAGACTTTCTCCGACAAACCCACCCTGAAACTCACAGCCAGAAATCTCCCGGTCCCAGCACCCCAGGAAAGGCAAAACACACAGAAATCTCCCGATCCCAGCACCCCAGTAAAGGCAAAACACACAGAAATCTTTATTGTCGCAAAATCAGTATACAGTTGCAGTAATACAGTACATTTTCGACACCTGGGTCCCAGAGCTGACACACTAAGACCCTAACACACAGGTCAGGTTTAACCAAGTGGCCTTGACCTTTATTATAAAGCCTGGTTAACCACTTCACCGTCACATTCAGTACATAAGAAAGACCACGCGTGAGACAAGAGGACACTGGAGAAATCCCCAGTGACCACAAGTAAGAAGGGGGCATGTGGGTGAGAAGGGAGGACATGGCAGAGAAAGAAGTGAGATGTCAGGGCATGGTGGGACCATGGGACAAGGACACCGGTGACAGCACGAGTGAGATGGCAGGGCATGGTGGTACCATGGGACAAGGACACAGGCGACAACATGAGTGAGATGTAAGGGCATGGTGGTACCATGGGACAAGGACACAGGTGACAGCACGAGTGAGATGGAAGGGCATGGTGGGACCATGAGACAAGGACACGGGACAGCACGAGTGAGATGGCAGAGCATGGTGGGACCATGAGACAAGGACACTGGGGACTGCATGAGTGAGATGGCAGAGCATGGTGGGACCATGAGACAAGGACACTGGGGACAGCACGAGTGAGATGGCAGGGCATGGTGGGACCATGGGACAAGGACACAGGCGACAACATGAGTGAGATGTCAGGGCATGGTGGTACCATGGGACAAGGACACAGGCGACAACATGAGTGAGATGTCAGGGCATGTTGGTACCATGGGACAAGGACACAGGTGACAGCACGAGTGAGATGGTAGGGCATGTTGGGACCATGAGACAAGGACACAGGCGACAACATGAGTGAGATGGCAGAGCATGGTGGGACCATGAGACAAGGACACGGGACAGCACGAGTGAGATGTCAGGACACGGTGGGACCATGAGACAAGGACACAGGGGACAGCACGAGTGAGATGGCAGAGCATGGTGGGACCATGAGACAAGGACACTGGGGACAGCAGGAGTGAGATGGCAGGACACGGTGGGACCATGAGACAAGGACACTGGGGACAGCAGGAGTGAGATGGCAGGACACGGTGGGACCATGAGACAAGGACACGGAACAGCACGAGGGAGATGGCAGGGCATGGTGGGACCATGAGACAAGGACAAAGGCGACAGCATGAGTGAGATGTCAGGGCATGGTGATACCATGGGAGAAGGATACAGGGACAGCACGAGTGAGATGGCAGGGCATGGTGGGACCATGGGAGAAGGATACAGGGACAGCACGAGTGAGATGGCAGGACATGGTGGGACCATGAGACAAGGACACGGGACAGCACGAGTGAGACAGCAGGGCATGGTGGGACCATGAGACAAGGGCACAGAGGACAGCAAGAGTCAGACAGCAGGGCATGTTGGGACCATGAGAAAAGGGACAGCATGAGTGAGATGGCAGGGCATGGGGGGACCTTGAGACAAGGACACAGGGGACAATATGATTGAGATGGCAGGGCATGGTGGTACCATGGGACAAGGACACAGGGGACAGAATGAGTGAGACAGCAGGGCATGGTGGGACCATGAGACAAGGGCACAGAGGACAGCAAGAGTCAGACAGCAGGGCATGTTGGGACCATGAGAAAAGGGACAGAATGAGTGAGATGGCAGGGCATGGGGGGGACCATGAGAGAAGGACACAGGCGACAACATGAGTGAGATGTCAGGGCATGGTGGTACCATGGGACAAGGAAACAGGTGACAGCACGAGTGAGATGGCAGGGCATGATGGTACCATGAGACAAGGACACAGGGGACAGCACGAGTGAGATGTCAGGACACGGTGGGACCATGAGACAAGGGCACAGAGGACAGCAAGAGTCAGACAGCAGGGCATGTTGGGACCATGAGAAAAGGGACAGAATGAGTGAGATGGCAGGGCATGGTGGTACCATGGGACAAGGACACAGGCGACAACATGAGTGAGATGTCAGGGCATGGTGGTACCATGGGACAAGGACACAGGTGACAGCACGAGTGAGATGGCAGAGCATGGTGGGACCATGAGACAAGGACACTGGGGACAGCAGGAGTGAGATGGCAGGGCATGGTGGCACCATGAGACAAGGACAAAGGCGACAGCATGAGTGAGATAGCAGGACATGGTGGGACCATGGGACAAGGGCACAGGGGACAGTACGAGTGAAATGGCAGGACATGGTGGGACCATGAGACAAGGACACGGGACAGCACGCGTGAGATAGCAGGACATGGGGGACCATGAGACAAGGGCACAGGGGACAGTACGAGTGAAATGGCTGGGCATGGTGGTACCATGGTACAAGGACACAGGGGACAGCACATGTGAGATGGCAGGGCAAGGGGAGACTATGAGACAAGGACACTGGGGACAGTATGATTGAGATGGCAGGGCATGGGGGGGACCATGAGACAAGGACACAGGGATTGAGATGGCAGGGCATGGTGGTACCAAGGGACAAGGACACAGGGGACAGCACGAGTGAGACAGCAGGGCATGTTGGGACCATGAGAAAAGGGACAGAATGAGTGAGATGGCAGGGCATGGGGGGGACCATGAGACAAGGACACAGGCGACAGCACGAGTGAGATGGCAGGGCATGGTGGTACCATGGGACAAGGACACAGGCGACAACATGAGTGAGATGTCAGGGCATGGTGGTACCATGGGAAAAGGACACAGGTGACAGCACGAGTGAGATGGCAGGGCATGGTGGTACCATGGGACAAGGACACAGGCGACAACATGAGTGAGATGTCAGGGCATGTTGGTACCATGGGACAAGGACACAGGTGACAGCACGAGTGAGATGGTAGGGCATGGTGGGACCATGAGACAAGGACACGGGACAGCACGAGTGAGATGTCAGGGCATGGGGGGACAATGAGACAAAGACACAGGGGACAGTATGATTGAGATGGCAGGGCATGGTGGTACCATGGGACAAGGACACAGGCGACAACATGAGTGAGATGTCAGGGCATGGTGGTACCATGGGACAAGGACACAGGTGACAGCACATGTGAGATGGCAGGGCATGGTGGGACCATGAGACAAGGACACTGGGGATAGCACAAGTGAGACGGTAGGGCAAGGGGAGACTATGAGACAAGGACACAGGGGACAGTATGATTGAGATGGCAGGGCATGGTGGTACCAAGGGACAAGGACACAGGGGACAGCACGAGTGAGACAGCAGGGCATGGTGGTACCATGAGAAAAGGGACAGAATGAGTGAGATGGCAGGGCATGGGGGGGACCATGAGACAAGGACACAGGCGACAACATGAGTGAGATGTCAGGGCATGGTGGTAACATGGGACAAGGACACAGGTGACAGCACGAGTGAGATGGCAGGGCATGGTGGTACCATGGGACAAGGACACAGGCGACAACATGAGTGAGATGTCAGGGCATGTTGGTACCATGGGACAAGGACACAGGTGACAGCACGAGAGAGATGGTAGGGCATGGTGGGACCATGAGACAAGGACACGGGACAGCACGAGTGAGATGTCAGGACACGGTGGGACTATGAGACAAGGGCACAGAGGACAGCAAGAATCAGACAGCAGGGCATGTTCGGACCATGAGAAAAGGGACAGAATGAGTGAGATGGCAGGGCATGGTGGTACCATGGGACAAGGACACAGGCGACAACATGAGTGAGATGTCAGGGCATGGTGGTACCATGGGACATGGACACTGGGGACAGCACAAGTGAGATGGCAGGACACGGTGGGACCATGAGACAAAGACACTGGGGACAGTATGATTGAGATGGCAGGGCATGGGGGGGACCATGAGACAAGGACACAGGGATTGAGATGGCAGGGCATGGTGGTACCAAGGGACAAGGACACAGGGGACAGCACGAGTGAGACAGCAGGGCATGTTGGGACCATGAGAAAAGGGACAGAATGAGTGAGATGGCAGGGCATGGGGGGGACCATGAGACAAGGACACAGGCGACAGCACGAGTGAGATGGCAGGGCATCATGGTACCATGGGACAAGGACACAGGCGACAACATGAGTGAGATGTCAGGGCATGGTGGTACCATGGGAAAAGGACACAGGTGACAGCACGAGTGAGATGGCAGGGCATGGTGGTACCATGGGACAAGGACACAGGCGACAACATGAGTGAGATGTCAGGGCATGTTGGTACCATGGGACAAGGACACAGGTGACAGCACGAGTGAGATGGTAGGGCATGGTGGGACCATGAGACAAGGACACGGGACAGCACGAGTGAGATGTCAGGACATGGTGGGACCATGAGACAAGGACACAGGGGACAGCACGAGTGAGATGGCAGAGCATGGTGGGACCATGAGACAAGGACACTGGGGACAGCACGAGTGAGATGGCAGGACACGGTGGGACCATGAGACAAGGACACTGGGGACAGCATGAGTGAGATGGTAGGGCATGGTGATACCATGAGACAAGGACACGGAACAGCACGAGGGAGATGGCAGGGCATGGTGGGACCATGAGACAAGGACAAAGGCGACAGCATGAGTGAGATGTCAGGGCATGGTGGTAACATGGGACAAGGACACTGGGGACAACACAAGTAAGATGGCAGGGCATGGTGGTACCATGGGAGAAGGATACAGGGGACAACATGAGTGAGATGTCAGGGCATGGTGGTACCATGGGAGAAGGATACAGGGGACAGCACGAGTGAGATGGCAGAGCATGGTGGGACCATGAGACAAGGACACGGGACAGCACGAGTGAGATGGCAGGACATGGTGGGACCATGAGACAAGGGCACAGGGGACAGTACGAGTGAAATGGCTGGGCATGGTGGTACCATGGTACAAGGACACAGGGGACAGCACATGTGAGATGGCAGGGCAAGGGGAGACTATGAGACAAGGACACAGGGGACAGTATGATTGAGATGGCAGGGCATGGTGGTACCAAGGGACAAGGACACAGGGGACAGCACGAGTGAGACAGCAGGGCATGGTGGTACCATGAGAAAAGGGACAGAATGAGTGAGATGGCAGGGCATGGGGGGGACCATGAGACAAGGACACAGGCGACAACATGAGTGAGATGTCAGGGCATGGTGGTAACATGGGACAAGGACACAGGTGACAGCACGAGTGAGATGGCAGGGCATGGTGGTACCATGGGACAAGGACACAGGCGACAACATGAGTGAGATGTCAGGGCATGTTGGTACCATGGGACAAGGACACAGGTGACAGCACGAGTGAGATGGTAGGGCATGGTGGGACCATGAGACAAGGACACGGGACAGCACGAGTGAGATGTCAGGACACGGTGGGACCATGAGACAAGGGCACAGAGGACAGCAAGAATCAGACAGCAGGGCATGTTGGGACCATGAGAAAAGGGACAGAATGAGTGAGATGGCAGGGCATGGTGGTACCATGGGACAAGGACACAGGCGACAACATGAGTGAGATGTCAGGGCATGGTGGTACCATGGGACAAGGACACAGGTGACAGCACGAGTGAGATGGCAGGGCATGGTGGTACCATGGGACAAGGACACAGGCGACAGCTCGAGTGAGATGGTAGGGCATGGTGGAACCATGAGACAAGGACACGGGACAGCACGAGTGAGATGTCAGGACACGGTGGGACCATGAGACAAGGACACAGGGGACAGCACGAGTGAGATGGCAGGACACGGTGGGACAGCACGAGTGAGATGGCAGGGCATGGTGGGACCATGGGACAAGGACACAGGCGACAACATGAGTGAGATGTCAGGGCATGGTGGTACCATGAGACAAGGACACAGGTGACAGCACGAGTGAGATGGCAGGGCATGTTGGTACCATGGGACAAGGACACAGGTGACAGCACAATTGAGATGGTAGGGCATGGTGGGACCATGAGACAAGGACACGGGACAGCACGAGTGAGATGTCAGGACACGGTGGGACCATGAGACAAGGACACAGGGGACAGCACGAGTGAGATGGCAGAGCATGGTGGGACCATGAGACAAGGACACTGGGGACAGCAGGAGTGAGATGGCAGGACACGGTGGGACCATGAGACAAGGGCACAGGGGACAGTACGAGTGAGACAGCAGGGCATGTTGGGACCATGAGACAAGGGCACAGAGGACAGCAAGAGTCTGACAGCAGGGCATGTTGGGACCATGAGAAAAGGGACAGAATGAGTGAGATGGCAGGGCATGGGGGGGACCATGAGACAAGGACACAGGCGACAACATGAGTGAGATGTCAGGGCATGGTGGTACCATGGGACAAGGACACAGGTGACAGCATGAATGAGATGGCAGGGCATGGTGGTACCATGGGACAAGGACACAGCGACAACATGAGTGAGATGTCAGGGCATGGTGGTACCATGGGACAAGGACACGGGACAGCACGAGTGAGATGTCAGGACACGGTGGGACCATGAGACAAGGGCACACAGGACAGCAAGAGTCAGACAGCAGGGCATGTTGGGACCATGAGAAAAGGGACAGAATGAGTGAGATGGCAGGGCATGGGGGGGACCATGAGACAAGGACACAGGCGACAACATGAGTGAGATGTCAGGGCATGGTGGTAACATGGGACAAGGACACAGGTGACAACACGAGTGAGATGGCAGGGCATGGTGGTACCATGGGACAAGGACACAGGCGACAACATGAGTGAGATGTCAGGTCATGTTGGTACCATGGGACAAGGACACAGGTGACAGCACGAGTGAGATGGTAGGGCATGGTGGGACCATGAGACAAGGACACGGGACAGCACGAGTGAGATGTCAGGACACGGTGGGACTATGAGACAAGGGCACAGAGGACAGCAAGAGTCAGACAGCAGGGCATGTTGGGACCATGAGAAAAGGGACAGAATGAGTGAGATGGCAGGGCATGGTGGTACCATGGGACAAGGACACAGGCAACAACATGAGTGAGATGTCAGGGCATGGTGGTACCATGGGACAAGGACACAGGTGACAGCACGAGTGAGATGGCAGGGCATGGTGGTACCATGGGACAAGGACACAGGCGACAGCACGAGTGAGATGGTAGGGCATGGTGGGACCATGAGACAAGGACACGGGACAGCACGAGTGAGATGTCAGGACACGGTGGGACCATGAGACAAGGACACAGGGGACAGAACGAGTGAGACAGCAGGGCATGGTGGGACCATGAGACAAGGGCACAGAGGACAGCAAGAGTCTGACAGCAGGGCATGTTGGGACCATGAGAAAAGGGACAGAATGAGTGAGATGGCAGGGCATGGGGGGGACCATGAGACAAGGACACAGGCGACAACATGAGTGAGATGTCAGGGCATGGTGGTACCATGGGACAAGGACACAGGTGACAGCATGAGTGAGATGGCAGGGCATGGTGGTACCATGGGACAAGGACACAGCGACAACATGAGTGAGATGTCAGGGCATGGTGGTACCATGGGACAAGGACACGGGACAGCACGAGTGAGATGTCAGGACACGGTGGGACCATGAGACAAGGGCACACAGGACAGCAAGAGTCAGACAGCAGGGCATGTTGGGACCATGAGAAAAGGGACAGAATGAGTGAGATGGCAGGGCATGGGGGGGACCATGAGACAAGGACACAGGCGACAACATGAGTGAGATGTCAGGGCATGGTGGTAACATGGGACAAGGACACAGGTGACAACACGAGTGAGATGGCAGGGCATGGTGGTACCATGGGACAAGGACACAGGCGACAACATGAGTGAGATGTCAGGTCATGTTGGTACCATGGGACAAGGACACAGGTGACAGCACGAGTGAGATGGTAGGGCATGGTGGGACCATGAGACAAGGACACGGGACAGCATGAGTGAGATGTCAGGACACGGTGGGACTATGAGACAAGGGCACAGAGGACAGCAAGAGTCAGACAGCAGGGCATGTTGGGACCATGAGAAAAGGGACAGAATGAGTGAGATGGCAGGGCATGGTGGTACCATGGGACAAGGACACAGGCAACAACATGAGTGAGATGTCAGGGCATGGTGGTACCATGGGACAAGGACACAGGTGACAGCACGAGTGAGATGGCAGGGCATGGTGGTACCATGGGACAAGGACACAGGCGACAGCACGAGTGAGATGGTAGGGCATGGTGGGACCATGAGACAAGGACACGGGACAGCACGAGTGAGATGTCAGGACACGGTGGGACCATGAGACAAGGACACAGGGGACAGCATGAGTGAGATGGCAGGACACGGTGGGACAGCACGAGTGAGATGGCAGGGCATGGTGGGACCATGGGACAAGGACACAGGCGACAACATGAGTGAGATGTCAGGGCATGGTGGTACCATGAGACAAGGACACAGGTGACAGCACGAGTGAGATGGCAGGGCATGGTGGTACCATGGGACAAGGACACAGGCGACAACATGAGTGAGATGTCGGGGCATGGTGGTACCATGGGACAAGGACACAGGTGACAGCACGAGTGAGATGGCAGGGCATGGTGGAACCATGGGACAAGGACACAGGCGACAACATGAGTGAGATGTCAGGGCATGGTGGTACCATGGGACAAGGACACAGGTGACAGCACGAGTGAGATGGTAGGGCATGGTGGGACCATGAGACAAGGACACGGGACAGCACGAGTGAGATGTCAGGACACGGTGGGACCATGAGACAAGGACACAGGGGACAGCACGAGTGAGATGGCAGAGCATGGTGGGACCATGAGACAAGGACACTGGGGACAGCAGGAGTGAGATGGCAGGACACGGTGGGACCATGAGACAAGGGCACAGGGGACAGTACGAGTGAGACAGCAGGGCATGTTGGGACCATGAGAAAAGGGACAGCATGAGTGAGATGGCAGGGCATGGTGGTACCATGGGACAAGCACACAGGTGACAGCACGAGTGAGATGGCAGGGCATGGTGGTACCATGGGACAAGGACACAGGTGACAGCACATGTGAGATGGCAGGGCATGGGGGGACAATGAGACAAGGACACTGGGGACAGCACAAGTGAGACGGTAGGGCAAGGGGAGACTATGAGACAAGGACACAGGGGACAGTATGATTGAGATGGCAGTGCATGGTGGTACCATGGGACAAGGACACAGGGGACAGCACGAGTGAGACAGCAGGGCATGGTGGTACCATGAGACAAGGACACGGCACAGCACGAGTGAGACGGCAGGACATGGTGGGACCATGAGACAAGGGCACAGGGGACAGTATGATTGAGATGGCAGGGCATGGTGGTAACATGGGACAAGGACACAGGTGACAGCACGAGTGAGATGGCAGGGCATGGTGGTACCATGGGACAAGGACACAGGCGACAACATGAGTGAGATGTCAGGGCATGTTGGTACCATGGGACAAGGACACAGGTGACAGCACGAGTGAGATGGTAGGGCATGGTGGGACCATGAGACAAGGACACGGGACAGCACGAGTGAGATGTCAGGACACGGTGGGACCATGAGACAAGGGCACAGAGGACAGCAAGAGTCAGACAGCAGGGCATGTTGGGACCATGAGAAAAGGGACAGAATGAGTGAGATGGCAGGGCATGGGGGGGACCATGAGACAAGGACACAGGCGACAGCACGAGTGAGATGGCAGGGCATGGTGGTACCATGGGACAAGGACACAGGCGACAACATGAGTGAGATGTCAGGGCATGTTGGTACCATGGGACAAGGACACAGGTGACAGCACGAGTGAGATGGTAGGGCATGGTGGGACCATGAGACAAGGACACGGGACAGCACGAGTGAGATGTCAGGACACGGTGGGACCATGAGACAAGGGCACAGAGGACAGCAAGAGTCAGACAGCAGGGCATGTTGGGACCATGAGAAAAGGGACAGAATGAGTGAGATGGCAGGGCATGGTGGTACCATGGGACAAGGACACAGGCGACAACATGAGTGAGATGTCAGGGCATGGTGGTACCATGGGACAAGGACACAGGTGACAGCACGAGTGAGATGGCAGGGCATGGTGGTACCATGGGACAAGGACACAGGCGACAGCTCGAGTGAGATGGTAGGGCATGGTGGAACCATGAGACAAGGACACGGGACAGCACGAGTGAGATGTCAGGACACGGTGGGACCATGAGACAAGGACACAGGGGACAGCACGAGTGAGATGGCAGGACACGGTGGGACAGCACGAGTGAGATGGCAGGGCATGGTGGGACCATGGGACAAGGACACAGGCGACAACATGAGTGAGATGTCAGGGCATGGTGGTACCATGAGACAAGGACACAGGTGACAGCACGAGTGAGATGGCAGGGCATGGTGGTACCATGGGACAAGGACACAGGTGACAGCACAATTGAGATGGTAGGGCATGGTGTGACCATGAGACAAGGACACGGGACAGCACGAGTGAGATGTCAGGACACGGTGGGACCATGAGACAAGGACACAGGGGACAGCACGAGTGAGATGGCAGAGCATGGTGGGACCATGAGACAAGGACACTGGGGACAGCAGGAGTGAGATGGCAGGACACGGTGGGACCATGAGACAAGGGCACAGGGGACAGTACGAGTGAGACAGCAGGGCATGGTGGGACCATGAGACAAGGGCACAGAGGACAGCAAGAGTCTGACAGCAGGGCATGTTGGGACCATGAGAAAAGGGACAGAATGAGTGAGATGGCAGGGCATGGGGGGGACCATGATACAAGGACACAGGGGACAGTATGATTGAGATGGCAGGGCATGGTGGTACCATGGGACAAGGACACAGGGGACAGAACGAGTGAGACAGCAGGGCATGGTGGGACCATGAGACAAGGGCACAGAGGACAGCAAGAGTCTGACAGCAGGGCATGTTGGGACCATGAGAAAAGGGACAGAATGAGTGAGATGGCAGGGCATGGGGGGGACCATGAGACAAGGACACAGGCGACAACATGAGTGAGATGTCAGGGCATGGTGGTACCATGGGACAAGGACACAGGTGACAGCATGAGTGAGATGGCAGGGCATGGTGGTACCATGGGACAAGGACACAGCGACAACATGAGTGAGATGTCAGGGCATGGTGGTACCATGGGACAAGGACACGGGACAGCACGAGTGAGATGTCAGGACACGGTGGGACCATGAGACAAGGGCACACAGGACAGCAAGAGTCAGACAGCAGGGCATGTTGGGACCATGAGAAAAGGGACAGAATGAGTGAGATGGCAGGGCATGGGGGGGACCATGAGACAAGGACACAGGCGACAACATGAGTGAGATGTCAGGGCATGGTGGTACCATGGGACAAGGACACAGGCGACAACATGAGTGAGATGTCAGGTCATGTTGGTACCATGGGACAAGGACACAGGTGACAGCACGAGTGAGATGGTAGGGCATGGTGGGACCATGAGACAAGGACACGGGACAGCACGAGTGAGATGTCAGGACACGGTGGGACTATGAGACAAGGGCACAGAGGACAGCAAGAGTCAGACAGCAGGGCATGTTGGGACCATGAGAAAAGGGACAGAATGAGTGAGATGGCAGGGCATGGTGGTACCATGGGACAAGGACACAGGCAACAACATGAGTGAGATGTCAGGGCATGGTGGTACCATGGGACAAGGACACAGGTGACAGCACGAGTGAGATGGCAGGGCATGGTGGTACCATGGGACAAGGACACAGGCGACAGCACGAGTGAGATGGTAGGGCATGGTGGGACCATGAGACAAGGACACGGGACAGCACGAGTGAGATGTCAGGACACGGTGGGACCATGAGACAAGGACACAGGGGACAGCATGAGTGAGATGGCAGGACACGGTGGGACAGCACGAGTGAGATGACAGGGCATGGTGGGACCATGGGACAAGGACACAGGCGACAACATGAGTGAGATGTCAGGGCATGGTGGTACCATGAGACAAGGACACAGGTGACAGCACGAGTGAGATGGCAGGGCATGGTGGTACCATGGGACAAGGACACAGGCGACAACATGAGTGAGATGTCGGGGCATGGTGCTACCATGAGACAAGGACACAGGTGACAGCACGAGTGAGATGGCAGGGCATGGTGGAACCATGGGACAAGGACACAGGCGACAACATGAGTGAGATGTCAGGGCATGTTGGTACCATGGGACAAGGACACAGGTGACAGCACGAGTGAGATGGTAGGGCATGGTGGGACCATGAGACAAGGACACGGGACAGCACGAGTGAGATGTCAGGACACGGTGGGACCATGAGACAAGGACACAGGGGACAGCACGAGTGAGATGGCAGAGCATGGTGGGACCATGATACAAGGACACAGGGGACAGCACGAGTGAGATGGCAGAGCATGGTGGGACCATGAGACAAGGACACAGGCGACAGCAGGAGTGAGATGGCAGGACACGGTGGGACCATGAGACAAGGGCACAGGGGACAGTACGAGTGAGACAGCAGGACATGTTGGGACCATGAGAAAAGGGACAGAATGAGTGAGATGGCAGGGCATGGGGGGGACCATGAGACAAGGACACAGGGATTGAGATGGTAGGGCATGGTGGTACCATGGGACAAGGACACTGGGGACAGAACGAGTGAGACAGCAGGGCATTGTGGGACCATGAGACAAGGGCACAGAGGACAGCAAGAGTCACACAGCTGGGCATTTTGGGACCATGAGAAAAGGGACAGAATGAGTGAGATGGCAGGGCATGGGGGGGACCATGAGACAAGGACACAGGCGACAACATGAGTGAGATGTCAGGGCATGGTGGTACCATGGGACAAGCACACAGGTGACAGCACGAGTGAGATGGCAGGGCATGGTGGTACCATGGGACAAGGACACAGGCGACAACATGAGTGAGATGTCAGGGCATGGTGGTACCATGGGACAAGGACACAGGTGACAGCACATGTGAGATGGCAGGGCATGGGGAGACTATGAGACAAGGACACAGGGGACAGTATGATTGAGATGGCAGTGCATGGTGGTACCATGGGACAAGGACACAGGGGACAGCACGAGTGAGACAGCAGGACATGGTGGGACCATGAGACAAGGGCACAGGGGACAGTATGATTGAAATGGCAGGGCATGGTGGTACCATGGGACAAGGACACAGGGGACAGCACGAGTCAGACAGCAGGGCATGGTGGTACCATGGGACAAGGAGACAGAGGACAGCAAGAGTCAGACAGCAGGGCATGGTGGGACCATGAGAAAAATGACAGAAAGAGTGAGATGGCAGGGCATGGGGGGGACCATGAGACAAGGACACAGGCGACAACATGAGTGAGATGTCAGGGCATGGTGGTAACATGGGACAAGGACACAGGCGACAACATGAGTGAGATGTCAGGGCATGGTGGTACCATGGGACAAGGACACAGCGACAACATGAGTGAGATGGCAGGGCATGGTGGTACCATGGGACAAGGACACAGCGACAACATGAGTGAGATGTCAGGGCATGGTGGTAACATGGGACAAGGACACAGGGGACAGTATGATTGAGATGGCAGGGCATGGTGGTACCATGGGACAAGAACACAGGGGACAGAACGAGTGAGATGTCAGGACATGGTGGTACCATGGGACAAGGACACAGGCGACAACATGAGTGAGATGTCAGGGCATGTTGGTACCATGGGACAAGGACACAGGTGACAGCACATGTGAGATGGTAGGGCATGGTGGGACCATGAGAGAAGGACACGGGACAGCACGAGTGAGATGTCAGGACACGGTGGGACCATGAGACAAGGACACAGGGGACAGCACGAGTGAGATGGCAGAGCATGGTGGGACCATGAGACAAGGACACTGGGGACAGCATGAGTGAGATGGTAGGGCATGGTGATACCATGAGACAAGGACACGGAACAGCACGAGGGAGATGGCAGGACATGGTGGGACCATGAGACAAGGACAAAGGCGACAGCATGAGTGAGATGTCAGGGCATGGTGATACCATGAGACAAGGACACTGGGGACAACACAAGTAAGGTGGCAGGGCATGGTGGTACCATGGGAGAAGGATACAGGGGACAACATGAGTGAGATGTCAGGGCATGGTGGTACCATGGGAGAAGGATACAGGGGACAACATGAGTGAGATGTCAGGGCATGGTGGTACCATGGGAGAAGGATACAGGGGACAGCACGAGTGAGATGTCAGGGCATGGTGGTACCATGGGAGAAGGATACAGGGGACAACATGAGTGAGATGTCAGGGCATGGTGGTACCATGGGAGAAGGATACAGGGGACAGCACGAGTGAGATGGCAGGACATGGTGGGACCATGAGACAAGGACACGTTACAGCACGAGTGAGACAGCAGGGCATGGGGGGACCATGAGACAAGGACACAGAACAGCACGATTGAGACAACAGGGCATGGTGGGACCATGAGACAAGGACACAGGGGACAGCACAAGTGAGATGGCAGGACACGGTGGGACCATGAGACAAGGACACTGGGGACAGCACGAGTCAGAGAGCAGGGCATAGTGGTACCATGAGACAAGGGTCAGTACGAGTGAGATGGCAGGACATGGTGGGACCACCTCGAGGGGGCGAGATTTGTATTGCGAGTTACATCCAGGGCCTGAAATATGGCTTTGGCAGAGAAAGCAAAACCCATAAATCAGACTGCAGATGGAGTTAATAACCATCCCAGGTCATTCCGCTTTGAAAGTAAGAACAACCCACACATTTTGGCCGTTAAACCGGTGGTCTTTCCCTATTTTTTAGAAGCGGTTTGCAACAGAGAATAGGTTTTTTCCCCGCACATTTAATTCCCCTACTTCTGAAGATGCCAAGAATAGACCCCAGTGAGGGAGACGGGAGGACACAGGATCGACACACAAGGACGAACAAGTCAGGAGGACACTGTAGAGACTACCAGTGAGAGGAGGGAGCAAGTGAAAGACCACAAGCAAGATGGGGTATAACACGAGAGACCACGAGTAAAATGGGAGGACACAAGAGAGACGAAGAGTGAGATAGGAGGACACGTGAGAGAACTCGAGACTAGGACATGGTGAAGACCACGAGTGACACAGACAGATATGGGATAGACCACAAGTAGAGGGGGGACATGGGAGAGACCACAAAGCAAATGTGGGGGACATAGGAGAGAACACAAGGAAGACAGGAGACATGGTAGAGACGATGAGTAGATGAGGGGACATAGGAGAGACAACGCAAGAGATGGGGGGATATAGAACAGGATACGAGGCAGAGAGACCACGGGTGAGACCATGAGCCAGATGTAGCCATAGCTTCAGACCTGGGTATTTACAAGATAAGATGTAGAGGCAGGCATGAGTGGGGCAGTTATCACTCACCCTCTGGGGCAGAATCTTATCCACCATCTTCCTTCGCTTTGAGCTAAACATGGAAAATAGGATATTCAGTTTTCATGGTAACAGATTCCCCCTCCCCCACAAAGAATGAAACTGTCTCCTTGGTTTCTCCCCTCGTAATAGGATTGGTATCTCCCTGCACTCCCCAACTACCCATTCCCTAGCTCCTCATCTCCCCACTGACTCCGCCTTCCATCTCTCCCTCTAATCCCTCCCCTTCCCTAGCTCCTCCTCTCCCCACTGACTCCGATTCCATCTCTCCCTCTAATCCCTCCCTTTCCCTAGCTCCTCCTCCCCCCACTGACTCCACCTTCCATCTCTCCCTCTAATCCCTCCCCTTCCCTAGCTCCTCCTCTCCCTACTGGCCCCGCCTCCCATCTCTCCCACTAATCCCTCCCCTTCCCTAGCTCCTCCTCTCCCCACTGGCTCCGCCTCCCATCTCTCCCTCTAATCCCTCCCCATCCCTAGCTCTTCCTCTCCCCCCCGGCTCCGCCTCCCATCTCTCCCTCTAATCCCCCCCCTTCCCTAGCTCCTCCTCTCCCCACTGGCTCCGCCTCCCATCTCTCCCTCTAATCCTCCCCCTCCCCTAGCTCCTCCTCTCCCCATTGGCCCTGCCTCCCATCTATCCCTCTAATCCCTCCCCATCCCTAGCTCCTCCTCTCCCCACTGACCCCGCCTTCCACCTCTCCCTCTAATCCCTCCCCTTCCCTAGCTCCTCCTCTCCCCACTGACTCCGCCTCCCATCTCTCCCACTAATCCCCCCCCTTCCCTAGCTCCTCCTCTCCCCACTGGCCCCGCCTTCCATCTCTCCCTCTAATCCCCCCCTTCCCTAGCTCCTCCTCTCCCCACTGGCCCCGCCTTCCATCTCTCCCTCTAATCCCCCCCTTCCCTAGCTCCTCCTCTCCCCACTGGCCCTGCCTTCCATCTCTATCTCTAATCCCACCCTTCCCTTGCTCCTCCTCTCCACACTGACTCCGCCTTCCATCTCTCCCTCTAATCCCTCCCCTCCCCTAGCTCCTCCTCTCCCCACTTACTCCGCCTTCCATCTCTCCCTCTAATCCCTCCCCTTCCCTAGCTCCTCCTCTCCCCACTGACTCCGCCTTCCATCTACCCTCTAATCCCTCACCTTCCCTAGCTCCTCCTCCCCCCACTGGCCCCACCTTCCATCTCTCCCTCTAATCCCTCCCCTAGCTCCTCCTCTCCCCACTGACTCCGCCTTCCATCTCTCCCTCTAATCCCTCCCCTTCCCTAGCTCCTCCACACCCCACTGGCCCCACCTTCCATCTCTCCCTCTAATCCCCCCCTTCCCTAGCTCCTCCTCTCCCCACTGGCCCCACCTTCCATCTTTCCCTCTAATCCCTCCCCTAGCTCCTCCTCTCCCCACTGACTCCGCCTTCCATCTCTCCCTCTAATCCCTCCCCATCCCTAGCTCTTCCTCTCCCCACTGGCCCTGCCTTCCATCTCTATCTCTAATCCCCCCCTTCCCTTGCTCCTCCTCTCCCCACTGACTCCGCCTTCCATCTCTCCCTCTAATTCCTCCCCTCCCCTAGCTCCTCCTCTCCCCACTGACTCCGCCTTCCATCTCTCCCTCTAATCCCTCCCTTTCCCTAGCTCCTCCTCTCCCCACTGACTCCGCCTTCCATCTACCCTCTAATCCCTCACCTTCCCTATCTCCTCCTCCCCCCACTGGCCCCGCCTTCCATCTCTCCCTCTAATCCCTCCCCTTCCCTAGCTCCTCCTCACCCCACTGGCCCCACCTTCCATCTCTACCTCTAATCCCTCCCCTTCCCTAGCTCCTCCTCTCCCCACTGGCCCCGCCTCCCATCTCTTCCTCTAATCCCCCCCCCTTCCCTAGCTCTTCCTCTCCCCACTGGCCCCGCCTTCCATCTCTCCCTCTAATCCCTCCCCTAGCTCCTCCTCTCCCCACTGACTCCGCCTTCCATCTCTCCCTCTAATCCCTCCCCTTCCCTAGCTCCTCCTCTCCCCACTGGCCCCACCTACCAACTCTCCCTCTAATCCCTCCCCTTCCCTAGCTCCTCCTCTCCCCACTGGCCCCACCTTCCAACTCTCCCTCTAATCCCTCCCCTTCCCTAGCTCCTCCTCTCCCCACTGACTCCGCCTTCCATCTCTCCCTCTAATCCCTCCCCTAGCTCCTCCTCTCCCCACTGACTCCACCTTCCATCTCTCCCTCTAATCCCTCCCCTTCCCTAGCTCCTCCACACCCCACTGGCCCCACCTTCCATCTTTCCCTCTAATCCCTTCCCTAGCTCCTCCTCTCCCCACTGGCCCCGCCTTCCATCTCTCCCTCTAATCCCTCCCCTAGCTCCTCCTCTCCCCACTGACTCCGCCTTCCATCTCTCCCTCTAATCCCTCCCCTAGCTCCTCCTCTCCCCACTGACTCCGCCTTCCATCTCTCCCTCTAATCCCTCCCCTAGCTCCTCCTCTCCCCACTGGCCCCGCCTTCCATCTCTCCCTCTAATCCCTCCCCTAGCTCCTCCTCTCCCCACTGACTCCGCCTTCCATCTTTCCCTCTAATCCCTCCCCTAGCTCCTCCTCTCCCCACTGACTCCGCCTTCCATCTCTCCCTCTAATCCCTCCCCTTCCCTAGCTCCTCCTCTCCCCACTGACTCCGCCTTCCATCTCTCCCTCTAATCCCTCCCCTTCCCTAGCTCCTCCTCTCCCCACTGGCCCCGCCTCCCACCCCTCCCCTCCCCTAGCTCCTCCTCTCCCCACTGACTCCGCCTTCCATCTCTCCCTCTAATCCCTCCCCTAGCTCCTCCTCTCCCCACTGGCCCCGCCTTCCATCTCTCCCTCTAATCCCATCCCTTCCCTAGCTCCTCCACACCCCACTGGCCCCACCTTCCATCTCTCCCTCTAATCCCCCCCTTCCCTAGCTCCTCCTCTCCCCACTGGCCCCACCTTCCATCTCTCCCACTAATCCCTCCCCTAGCTCCTCCTCTCCCCACTGACTCCACCTTCCATCTCTCCCTCTAATCCCTCCCCTAGCTCCTCCTCTCCCCACTGACTCCGCCTTCCATCTCTCCCTCTAATCCCTCCCCTAGCTCCTCCTCTCCCCACTGACTCCGCCTTCCATCTCTCCCTCTAATCCCTCCCCTAGCTCCTCCTCTCCCCACTGACTCCGCCTCCCATCTCTCCCTCTAATCCCTCCCCTTCCCTAGCTCCTCCTCTCCCCACTGACTCCACCTTCCATCTCTCCCTCTAATCCCTCCCCTAGCTCCTCCTCTCCCCACTGACTCCGCCTTCCATCTCTCCCTCTAATCCCTCCCCTTCCCTAGCTCCTCCACACCCCACTGGCCCCGCCTTCCATCTCTCCCTCTAATCCCTCCCCTTCCCTAGCTCCTCCTCTCCCCACTGGCCCCACCTTCCAACTCTCCCTCTAATCCCTCCCCTTCCCTAGCTCCTCCTCTCCCCACTGACTCCGCCTTCCATCTCTCCCTCTAATCCCTCCCCTCCCCTAGCTCCTCCTCTCCCCACTGGCACCGCCTCCCACCCCTCCCCTCCCCTAGCTCCTCCTCTCCCCACTGACTCCGCCTTCCATCTCTCCCTCTAATCCCTCCCCTAGCTCCTCCTCTCCCCACTGGCCCCGCCTTCCATCTCTCCCTCTAATCCCTCCCCTAGCTCCTCCACACCCCACTGGCCCCACCTTCCATCTTTCCCTCTAATCCCTTCCCTAGCTCCTCCTCTCCCCACTGGCCCCGCCTTCCATCTCTCCCTCTAATCCCTCCCCTTCCCTAGCTCCTCCTCTCCCCACTGGCCCCACCTTCCATCTCTCCCTCTAATCCCTTCCCTAGCTCCTCCTCTCCCCACTGACTCCGCCTTCCATCTCTCCCTCTAATCCCTCCCCTCCCCTAGCTCCTCCTCTCCCCACTGGCCCCGCCTCCCACCCCTCCCCTCCCCTAGCTCCTCCTCTCCCCACTGACTCCGCCTTCCATCTCTCCCTCTAATCCCTCCCCTAGCTCCTCCTCTCCCCACTGGCCCCGCCTTCCATCTCTCCCTCTAATCCCTCCCCTAGCTCCTCCACACCCCACTGGCCCCGCCTTCCATCTCTCCCTCTAATCCCTCCCCTTCCCTAGCTCCTCCTCTCCCCACTGGCTCCGCCTCCCATCTCTCCCTCTAATCCCTCCCCTAGCTCCTCTCCCCACTGGCCCCGCCTTCCATCTCTCCCTCTAATCCCTCCCCTTCCCTAGCTCCTCCTCTCCCCACTGGCCCCGCCTCCCACCCCTCCCCTCCCCTAGCTCCTCCTCTCCCCACTGGCCCCGCCTCCCACCCCTCCCCTCCCCTAGCTCCTCCTCTCCCCACTGGCCCCGCCTCCCACCCCTCCCCTAGCTCCTCCTCTCCCCACTGGCCCCGCCTCCCACCCCTCCCCTCCCCTAGCTCCTCCTCTCCCCACTGGCCCCGCCTCCCACCCCTCCCCTCCCCTAGCTCCTCCTCTCCCCACTGGCCCCGCCTCCCTCCCCTCCCAGCCCGCTCCCCCCTCTCACCTCCGGCTCCGCGTGGATGTGGCTTGCTGTTGGACCTGGGAAGGAGCGGAGCGTTTCCTCGTTGGCTCCATCACTGTTGGGGGCATCCCGGGCCGGACTGATGGGCTTCCCCCAAATGGAGGGCCTGGTGGGCCCATGGGCGCCCCCTGGTGGGGCATGCGAGCCCCGGAGGGCATCCCAGGGCGCTGGGGAGAGAGAGGCAGCGGGGTGAACAAGATGATGTATATACTGAGAGATAGCGGCGGGTATATACTGAGAGATAGCGGCGGGTATATACTGAGAGATAGCGGCGGGTATATACTGAGAGATAGCGGCGGGTATATACTGAGAGATAGCGGCGGGTATATACTGAGAGATAGCGGAGGGTATATACTGAGAGATAGAGGCGGGTATATACTGAGAGATAGCGGCGGCTATATACTGAGAGATAGCGGCGGGTATATACTGAGAGATAGCGGCGGGTATATACTGAGAGATAGAGGCGGGTATATACTGAGAGATAGAGGCGGGTATATACTGAGAGATAGCGGCGGGTATATACTGAGAGATAGCGGCGGGTATATACTGAGAGATAGCGGCGGGTATATACTGAGAGATAGCGGCGGGTATATACTGAGAGATAGAGGCGGGTATATACTGAGAGATAGCGGCGGGTATATACTGAGAGATAGCGGCGGGTATATACTGAGATATAGCGGCGGGTATATACTGAGAGATAGCGGCGGGTATATACTGAGAGATAGCGGCGGGTATATACTGAGAGATAGCGGCGGGTATATACTGAGAGATAGCGGCGGGTATATACTGAGAGATAGCGGCGGGTATATACTGAGAGATAGTGGCGGGTATATACTGAGAGATAGCGGCGGGTATATACTGAGAGATAGCGGCGGGTATATACTGAGAGATAGCGGCGGGTATATACTGAGAGATAGAGGCGGGTATATACTGAGAGATAGCGGCGGGTATATACTGAGAGATAGAGGCGGGTATATACTGAGAGATAGCGGCGGGTATATACTGAGAGATAGCGGCGGGTATATACTGAGAGATAGCGGCGGGTATAAACTGAGAGATAGCGGCGGGTATATACTGAGAGATAGCGGCGGGTATATACTGAGAGACAGCGGCGGGTATATACTGAGAGATAGAGGCGGGTATATACTGAGAGATAGCGGTGGGTATATACTGAGAGATAGAGGAGGGTATATACTGAGAGATAGAGGCGGGTATATACTGAGAGATAGAGGCGGGTATATACTGAGAGATAGCGGTGGGTATATACTGAGAGATAGCGGCGCTTATATACTGAGAGATAGCGGCGGGTATATACTGAGAGATAGCGGCGGGTATATACTGAGAGACAGAGGCGGGTATATACTGAGATATAGCGGTGGGTATATACTGAGAGATAGCGGCGGGTATATACTGAGAGATAGCGGCGGGTATATACTGAGAGATAGTGGCGGGCATATACTGAGATATAGCGGTGGGTATATACTGAGAGATAGAGGTGGGTATATACTGAGATATAGCGGTGGGTATATACTGAGAGATAGAGGCGGGTATATACTGAGAGATAGCGGTGGGTATATACTGAGAGATAGAGGCGGGTATATACTGAGAGATAGAGACGAGTATATACTGAGAGATAGCGGCGGGTATATACTGAGAGATAGTGGCGGGTATATACTGAGAGATAGCGGCGGGTATATACTGAGAGATAGCGGCGGGTATATACTGAGAGATAGCGGCGGGTATATACTGAGAGATAGAGGCGGGTATATACTGAGAGATAGCGGCGGGTATATACTGACAGACAGCGGCGGGTATATACTGAGAGATAGAGGCGGGTATATACTGAGAGATAGAGGCGGGTATATACTGAGAGACAGAGGCGTGTATATACTGAGAGATAGCGGTGGGTATATACTGAGAGATAGAGGCGGGTATATACTGAGAGATAGAGACGAGTATATACTGAGAGATAGCGGCGGGTATATACTGAGAGATAGTGGCGGGTATATACTGAGAGATAGCGGCGGGTATATACTGAGAGATAGCGGCGGGTATATACTGAGAGATAGCGGCGGGTATATACTGAGAGATAGAGGCGGGTATATACTGAGAGATAGCGGCGGGTATATACTGAGAGATAGCGGCGGGTATATACTGAGAGACAGAGGCGGGTATATACTGAGAGACAGAGGCGGGTATATACTGAGAGATAGCGGCGGGTATATACTGAGAGATAGCGGCAGGTATATACTGAGAGATAGCGGCGGGTATAAACTGAGAGATAGCGGCGGGTATATACTGAGAGATAGCGGCGGGTATATACTGAGAGATAGAGGCGGGTATATACTGAGAGATAGAGGCGGGTATATACTGAGAGATAGAGGCGGGTATATACTGAGAGATAGCGGCGGGTATATACTGAGAGACAGCGGCGGGTATATACTGAGAGATAGAGGCGGGTATATACTGAGAGATAGAGGCGGGTATATACTGAGAGACAGAGGCGTGTATATACTGAGAGATAGGCAGGTATATACTGAGAGATAGCGGCGGGTATATACTGAGAGATAGCGGTGGGTATATACTGAGAGATAGCGGCGGGTATATACTGAGAGACAGAGGCGGGTATATACTGAGAGATAGCGGCGGGTATATACTGAGAGATAGCGGCGGGTATATACTGAGAGATAGCGGCGGGTATTTACTGAGAGATAGCGGCGGGTATATACTGAGAGATAGCGGCGATTATTTACTGAGAGATAGCGGCGGGTATATACTGAGAGATAGCGGCGCTTATATACTGAGAGATAGAGGCGGATATATACTGAGAGATAGCGGCGGGTATATACTGAGAGATAGCGGCGGGTATATACTGAGAGATAGCGGCGGGTATATACTGAGAGATAGCGGCGGGTATTTACTGAGAGATAGCGGCGGGTATATACTGAGAGATAGCGGCGCTTATATACTGAGAGATAGAGGCGGGTATATACTGAGAGATAGCGGCGGTTATATACTGAGAGATAGCGGCGGGTATATACTTAGAGATAGCGGCGGGTATATACTGAGAGATAGCGGCGGGTATATACTGAGAGATAGCGGCGGGTATATACTGAGAGATAGAGGTGGGTATATACTGAGAGATAGCGGCGGGTATATACTGAGAGATAGTGGCGGGTATATCAGCGTGTGTATCTGTATTATACACAGAGCAGCGTGTATCTGTTGTATACACAGAGCAGCACGTGTATCTGTATTATACACAGAGCAGCGTGTGTATCTGTATTATACACAGAGCAGCGTGTGTGTCTGTATTATACACAGAGCAGCGTGTGTATCTGTATTATACACAGAGCAGCGTGTGTGTCTGTATTATACACAGAGCAGCGTGTGTATCTGTATTATACACAGAGCAGCACGTGTATCTGTATTACCCCTCTCTCTTGTTGCCCCGTGTGACGATGGGGAGGATTTGGCCCGGGATTTAAGGGGTTACAACCCCATTTGGCCACCCTCTACTCTCATCAGGGAAGCAAGGGGTTAACTGGGCTGAGGTCCAGTAATGTGTTTTTACCTTGCTTCAATATCCAAATGCTTATTCCCCTGTGTAACTGTCTTGTGTTATCCTGGTGTTTGCACTCACACATACACTAGGGTTGATGCGGGAGGGAAGGGGTTAATGTTAAAATAGTGATTATAGCCCTTTGTTTAAATTACCCTCAAAGATGCCTGCCTACTAAGGAATGCAAATGGTCAGGAGGGCGACCAAATGTTTAGGAATCAAAGGCTCAGCCACGCTACCTTTTTGCAGGAAGCTGGTGTGGGTTGTGAGCGTTATAACTCACACTTACAAAGGCCTCTGATTTAGGAGGGCTTGGGCATTGGGTGTGAAATATAGCACCAGGTGACAAATGTTCACTACACAGGGGTCCCTGCTTCAAAGGATGTATTGATGGGGGCCACGGGTGCGGTTACGCAAGGAGATATCAGAATGAGTGACCGTATTAAATATAAGAATATTATGAGATGTCCTTGGCTAGACGTGCTAAGAGTTACATATGTGTATTCGTGGGACTAACCCGCAACTAACGGTAACAGACACCTGGTGTTTAGCCGGTCCTAACAGACAGATATTAATATCTCTCTTAATTTTAGTATTACACTGTAATATTTAGTCTCGTTGGGAGCGTCATGCGTGACGGAATGTATTAATATGTCTCGCGTGCCAGTAAGTACTACTAAACGGAAGTTATGAAGTTATTTAGATAGGAAAAGCAGTTTTTAAACGTCCTTTGGTGGGAGGAGTTTTACTCTGAGGAAAACTGTCAACCTCACCACTGATTTATGAGAGGGGCTGGGTTTAGGTTGTGTTCAATGGGAAATAATTGTATAAGAACCAGGCTCAGCCTATGGCTACTCCACTACTCTCTAGTTGCCCCTCCCTTCTTGCCCCTCCCCTCTCTAGTTGCCCCTCCCTTCTTGCCCCTCCCCTCTCTAGTTGCCTCTCCCTTCTTGCCCTCCCCTCTCTAGTTGCCTCTTCCTTCTTGCCCCTTCCCTCTCTAGTTGCCTTTCCCTTCTTGACCCTCCATTCTCTAGTTGCCCCTCCCCTCTTTAGTTGCCCCCCTTCTTGCCCCTCCCTTTTCTAGTTGCCACTCCCTTCCTGCCCCTCCACCTCTAGTTGCCCCTCCCTTCTCTAGTTGCCCCTCCATTCTTGCCCCTCCCCTCTCTAGTTGCCCCTCCCCTCTCTAGTTGCCCCTCCATTCTCTCCCCTCTCTAGTTGCCCCTCCCCCTCCCTTCTTGCCCCTCCCCTCTCTAGTTGCCCCTCCCTTCTCTAGTTGCCCCTCCATTCTTGCCCCTCCCCTCTCTAGTTGCCCCTCCCTTCTTGCCCCTCCCCTCTCTAGTTGCCCTCCATTCTCTCCCCTCCCTTCTCTAGTTGCCTCTCCCCCTCACTTCTTGCCCCTCCCCTCTCTAGTTGCCCCTCCCCTCTCTAGTTGCCCCTCCATTCTTGCCCTTCCCCTCTGTAGTTGCCCCTCCATTCTCTCCCCTCCCCTCTCTCATTGCCCCTCCCCCTCCCTTCTTGCCCCTCCCCTCTCTAGTTGCTCCTCCCCTCTCCCCTCCCTTCTTGCCCCTCCCCTCTCTAGTTGACCCTCCCCATCCCTTCTTGTCCCTTCCCTCTCTAGTTGCCCCTCCCCCTCCCTTCTTGCCCCATCCCTCTCTAGTTGCTCCTCCCCTCTCTATTTGCCCCTCCCCTCTCTAGTTACCCCTCCCTTTTTGCCCCTCCCCTCACTAGTTGCCCCTCCCTTTTTGCCCCTCCCCTCACTAGTTGCCCCTCACTTCTTGCCCTCCTCTCTCTAGTTGCCCCTCCCCCTCTCTAGTTGCCCATCCCCCTCCATTTTTGCCCTCCTCTCTAGTTGCCCCTATGCCTCCCTTCATGCCCCTCCCTCCCTTCATGCCCTCCCCTCTCAATTTGCCCCTCCCCCTCCCTGTTTACCCTCCTCTCTAGTTGCCCCTATGCCTCCCTTCATGCCCCTCCCTCCCTTCATGCCCTCCCCTCTCAATTTGCCCCTCCCCCTCCCTATTTACCCTCCTCTCTAGTTGCCCATACGCCTCCCTTCTTTCCCTCCCCCTCCCTTCATGCCCTCCCCTCTCAATTTGCCCCTCCCCCTCCCTTCTTGCCCTCCGCAATCAAGTTGCCCCTCCCATCTTGCCCTCCCCCTCCCTTCATGTCCTCCCCTCTCTAGTTGCCCCTCCCTTAATGCCCCCCTCTGTAGTTGCTCCTCCCCTCTCTAGTTGCCCCTCCCTTCTCGCCCCTCCCCTCTCTAGTTGCCCCTCCCCTCTCTAGTTGCCCCACACTCACCAGTCCGTGCACCAGGAACTCAAACAGTTTGCTCTTGGTCGCCCTGCGTGCTCCCCCCGCGGACTCATCAGTGGCCATTATAGCAAATACTCTGTGTGCCCCCCGAGTACTCTCTGTCCCCCCCGAGTACTCTCTGTCCCCCCCTGAGTACTCTCTGTCCCCCCCGAGTACTCTCTGTCCCCCCCCCCGAGTACTCTCTGTCCCCCCCTTAGTATTATCTGTTACTCTCTGTACTGCCCAAGAAAGCCTCTGGTTGCCCTGCCCCCTCCTCTCACACAGACCCTGTCACACTCCTCCGCCCCCCTCTCACACTCCCCCTCCTCTCACACTCCCCCCTGTCTCTCCCTCTCACACTCCCCCCGTCTCTCCCTCTCACACTCCCCCTATCTCTCCCTGTCACACCCCCCCTGTCTCTTCCTGTCACCCCCCCCCCCTGTCTCTCCCAGTCACACTCCCCCCTGTCTCTCCCTCTCACACTCCCCCGTCTCTCCCGGTCACACTCCCCCCTGTCTCTCCCTCTCACACTCCCCCGTCTCTCCCTCTCACACTCCCCCCCTGTCTCTCCCTCTCACACTCCCCCCCTGTCTCTCCCTCTCACACTCCCCCCATCTCTCCCTCTCACTCTCTCCCTGTCTTTCTCTCTCACACTCCTCCCTGTCTCTCCCTCTCACACTCCCCCTTGTCTCTTCCAGTCACACTCCCCCCCTGTCTCTCCCTCTCACACTCCCCCCTGCCTCTCCCTCTCACACTCCCCCCCTGTCTCTCC
>NW_027454050.1:10000-12500 GCF_040206685.1 Ascaphus truei
TGTGTGTGTGTGTGTGTGTGTGTGTGTGTGTGTGTGTGTGTGTGTGTGTGTGTGTGTGTGTGTGTGTATGGGAGTTTGTGTGTGTGTAATGGAGTGTGTGTGTATTGGAGTGTGTGTGTATATGGGAGTGTGTGTGTGTGTATATCGGAGGGAGAGTGTGTATTGGAGGGAGTGTGTGTTATGGGGGGAGTGTGTTTATGGGAGTGTGTGTGTATATGGGGTGTGTGTGTGTGTGTGTGTATATGGGAGTGTGTGTGTGTGTGTGTGTGTGTGTATATGGGAGTGTGTGTGTGTGTGTGTGTATGGGAGTGTGTGTGTGTGTGTGTGTGTGTATATGGGAGTGTGTGTGGGTGTGTGTGTGGTGTGTGGGTGTGTGGTGTGTGTGTGTGTGTGTGTGTGTGTGTGTGTGTGTGTGTGTGTGTGTGTGTGTGTGTGTGTGTGTGGGGGTGTGTGTGTGTGTGTGTGTGTGTGTGTGTGTGTGTGTGATGTGTGTAGTGTGTATGGGAGTGTGTGTATATGGGAGTGTGTGTGTGTATATGGGTGTGTGTGTGTGTGTGTGTGTATATGGGAGTGTGTGTGTATATGGGAGTGTGTGTGTATATGGGAGTGTGTGTGTGTGTGTACATGGGAGGGATTGTGTGTATATGGAGGTAGTGTGTTTATATGGGAGTGTGTGTGTGTATATGGGAGTGTGTGTGTGTGTGTATATGGGAGTGTGTGTGTGTGTGTGTGTGTGTGTGTGTGTGTGTGTGTGTGTGTGTGTGTGTGTGTGTGTGTGTGTGTGTGTGGTGTGTGGTGTGTGTGTGTTGATGTGTGTAGTGTGTATGGGAGTGTGTGTATATGGGAGTGTGTGTGTGTGTGTATATGGTGTGTGTGTGTGTGTGTGTGTGTGTGTGTATATGGGAGGCAGTGTGTGTATATGGGAGGGAGTGTTTTTAAGGGGAGTGTGTGTGTATATGGGAGTGTGTGTGTGGTGTGTGTGTGTGTGTGTGTGTGTGTGTGTGTGTGTGTGTGTGTGTGTGTGTGTGTGTGTGTGTGTGTGTATGGGAGTTTGTGTGTGTGTATATGGGAGTGTGTGTGTATATGGGAGTGTGTGTGTGTATATGGGAGTGTGTGAGTGGTGTATATGGGAGGGAGTGTGTGTATATGGGGAGGGAGTGTGTGTATATGGGAGGGAGTGGTTATATGGGACTGTGTGTGTATATGGGAGTGTGTGTGTGTATATGGGAGTGTGTGTGTGTGTGTGTGTGTGTGTGTGTGTGTGTGTGTGTGTGTGTGTGTGTGTGTGTGTGTGTGTGTGTGTGTGTGTGTGTGTGTGTGTGTGTGTGTGTGTGTGTGTGTTGATGTGTGTAGTGTGTATGGGAGTGTGTGTATATGGGAGTGTGTGTGTGTATATGGGTGTGTGTGTGTGTGTGTGTGTGTATATGGGAGTGTGTGTGTATATGGGAGTGTGTGTGTATATGGGAGTGTGTGTGTGTGTGTATATGGGAGGGATTGTGTGTATATGGGAGGGAGTGTTTTTATATGGGAGTGTGTGTGTATATGGGAGTGTGTGTGTGTGTGTGTGTGTGTGTGTATGTGTGTGTGTGTGTGTGTGTGTGTGTGTGTGTGTGTGTGTGTGTGTGTGTGTGTGTGTGTGTGTGTGTGTGTGTGTGTGTGTGTATGGGAGTTTGTGTGTGTGTGTATATGGGAGTGTGTGTGTATATGGGAGTGTGTGTGTATATGGGAGTGTGTGTGTGTGTATATCGGAGGGAGTGTGTGTATATGGGAGGGAGTGTGTGTATATGGGAGGGAGTGTGTTTATATGGGAGTGTGTGTGTATATGGGAGTGTGTGTGTGTGTATATGGGAGTGTGTGTGTGTGTGTGTGTGTGTGTATATGGGAGTGTGTGTGTGTGTATGGGAGTGTGTGTGTGTGTATGGGAGTGTGTGTGTGTGTATATGGGAGTGTGTGTGTGTGTGTGTGTGTGTGTGTGTGTGTGTGTGTGTGTGTGTGTGTGTGTGTGTGTGTGTGTGTGTGTGTGTGTGTGTGTGTGTGTGTGTGTGTTGATGTGTGTAGTGTGTATGGGAGTGTGTGTATATGGGAGTGTGTGTGTGTATATGGGGTGTGTGTGTGTGTGTGTGTGTATATGGGAGTGTGTGTGTATATGGGAGTGTGTGTGTATATGGGAGTGTGTGTGTGTGTGTACATGGGAGGGATTGTGTGTATATGGGAGGGAGTGTGTTTATATGGGAGTGTGTGTGTGTATATGGGAGTGTGTGTGTGTGTGTGTGTGTATATGGGAGTGTGTGTGTGTGTGTGTGTGTGTGTGTGTGTGTGTGTGTGTGTGTGTGTGTGTGTGTGTGTGTGTGTGTGTGTGTGTGTGTGTGTGTGTTGATGTGTGTAGTGTGTATGGGAGTGTGTGTATATGGGAGTGTGTGTGTGTGTATATGGGTGTGTGTGTGTGTGTGTGTGTGTGTGTATATGGGAGGCAGTGTGTGTATATGGGAGGGAGTGTTTT
>NW_027454050.1:45000-47500 GCF_040206685.1 Ascaphus truei
TGTGTGTGTGTGTGTGTGTGTGTGTGTGTGTGTGTGTGTGTGTGTGTGTGTGTGTGTGTGTGTGTGTGTGTGTGTGTGTGTGTGTGTGTGTGTGTGTGTGTGTATGGGAGTTTGTGTGTGTGTATATGGGAGTGTGTGTGTATATGGGAGTGTGTGTGTATATGGGAGTGTGTGTGTGTGTATATGGGAGGGAGTGTGTGTATATGGGAGGGATTGTGTGTATATGGGAGGGAGTGTGTTTATATGGGAGTGTGTGTGTATATGGGTGTGTGTGTGTGTGTATATGGGAGTGTGTGTGTGTGTGTGTATATGGGAGTGTGTGTGTGTGTGTGTATATGGGAGTGTGTGTGTGTATATGGGAGTGTGTGTGTGTGTGTGTGTGTGTGTGTGTGTGTGTGTGTGTGTGTGTGTGTGTGTGTGTGTGTGTGTGTGTGTGTGTGTGTGTGTGTGTGTGTGTGTGTGTGTGTGTGTTGATGTGTGTAGTGTGTATGGGAGTGTGTGTATATGGGAGTGTGTGTGTGTGTATATGGGTGTGTGTGTGTGTGTGTGTATATGGGAGTGTGTGTGTATATGGGAGTGTGTGTGTATATGGGAGTGTGTGTGTGTGTGTATATGGGAGGGATTGTGTGTATATGAGAGGGAGTGTGTTTATATGGGAGTGTGTGTGTGTGTATATGGGAGTGTGTGTGTGTGTATATGGGAGTGTGTGTGTGTGTGTGTGTGTGTGTGTGTGTGTGTGTGTGTGTGTGTGTGTGTGTGTGTGTGTGTGTGTGTGTGTGTGTGTGTGTGTGTGTGTGTGTGTGTGTGTGTTGATGTGTGTAGTGTGTATGGGAGTGTGTGTATATGGGAGTGTGTGTGTGTGTGTATATGGGTGTGTGTGTGTGTGTGTGTGTGTGTATATGGGAGGCAGTGTGTGTATATGGGAGGGAGTGTTTTTATATGGGAGTGTGTGTGTATATGGGAGTGTGTGTGTGTGTGTGTGTGTGTGTGTGTGTGTGTGTGTGTGTGTGTGTGTGTGTGTGTGTGTGTGTGTTGATGTGTGTAGTGTGTATGGGAGTGTGTGTATATGGGAGTGTGTGTGTGTATATGGGTGTGTGTGTGTGTGTGTGTGTGTATATGGGAGTGTGTGTGTATATGGGAGTGTGTGTGTATATGGGAGTGTGTGTGTGTGTATATGGGAGGGATTGTGTGTATATGGGAGGGAGTGTGTTTATATGGGAGTGTGTGTGTGTATATGGGAGTGTGTGTGTGTGTATATGGGAGTGTGTGTGTGTGTGTGTGTGTGTGTGTGTGTGTGTGTGTGTGTGTGTGTGTGTGTGTGTGTGTGTGTGTGTGTGTGTGTGTGTGTGTGTGTGTGTGTGTGTGTGTGTGTGTGTGTGTGTGTGTGTGTGTGTGTGTTGATGTGTGTAGTGTGTATGGGAGTGTGTTTATATGGGAGTGTGTGTGTGTATATGGGTGTGTGTGTGTGTGTGTGTGTGTGTATATTGGAGGCAGTGTGTGTATACACTGGCGACACACTTTATTCGAGCTCGGCTAGTCCCACGATTTCGGGTATACCCGGGTGTATTGAGGTTTGTGACTGTTTTCTGCCCGAGTGCATTGAGGTATTTTCCAAGCAGGGATTGAAGCATTTTATTCCCGCTGGCTGCAATACTGCACAGTATATATATATATATACTGCATTACAATTCATGAATTTATGCCATCTGGTAGACACGCGAAGCATTGCAGCCTATTAAATCCTAATCATTATCATTTAACAGATCAGCCGCCCGTCAGCCAGGCATGAACCCAGGCTGGGAAGGCAAACACAACGGGGCTTGTCAGAGGTGAGGAGCGGCGCATTCCAGGTATCTGCCAGGTACATACTGGGTATTTGCTCGAATAAAGTGTGTCGGTGCAGTATGGGAGGGAGTGTTTTTATATGGGAGTGTGTGTGTATATGGGAGTGTGTGTGTGTGTGTATATGGGAGTGTGTGTGTGTGTGTGTGTGTGTGTGTGTGTGTGTGTGTGTGTGTGTGTGTGTGTGTGTGTGTGTGTGTGTGTGTGTGTGTTGATGTGTGTAGTGTGTATGGGAGTGTGTGTATATGGGAGTGTGTGTGTATATGGGAGTGTGTGTGTGTGTGTGTGTATATGGGAGTGTGTGTGTGTGTGTGTGTGTGTATATGGGAGTGTGTGTGTATATGGGAGTGTGTGTGTATATGGGAGTGTGTGTGTGTGTGTATATGGGAGGGATTGTGTGTATATGGGAGGGAGTGTTTTTATATGGGAGTGTGTGTGTATATGGGAGTGTGTGTGTGTGTGTGTGTGTGTGTGTGTGTGTGTGTGTGTGTGTGTGTGTGTGTGTGTGTGTGTGTGTGTGTGTGTGTGTGTGTGTGTGTGTATGGGAGTTTGTGTGTGTGTATATGGGAGTGTGTGTGTATATGGGAGTGTGTGTGTATATGGGAGTGTGTGTGTGTGTATATGGGAGGGAGTGTGTGTATATGGGAGGGAGTGTGTG
>NW_027454050.1:70000-72500 GCF_040206685.1 Ascaphus truei
GTGTGTTGATGTGTGTAGTGTGTATGGGAGTGTGTGTATATGGGAGTGTGTGTGTATATGGGTGTGTGTGTGTGTGTGTGTGTGTGTGTGTGTGTGTGTGTATGGGAGTGTGTGTGTATATGGGAGTGTGTGTGTATATGGGAGTGTGTGTGTGTGTGTGTGTGTGTGTATATGGGAGGGATTGTGTGTATATGGGAGGGAGTGTGTTTATATGGGAGTGTGTGTGTGTGTATATGGGAGTGTGTGTGTGTGTGTATATGGGAGTGTGTGTGTGTGTGTGTGTGTGTGTGTGTGTGTGTGTGTGTGTGTGTGTGTGTGTGTGTGTGTGTGTGTGTGTTGATGTGTGTAGTGTGTATGGGAGTGTGTGTATATGGGAGTGTGTGTGTGTATATGGGAGTGTGTGTGTGTGTATATGGGAGGGATTGTGTGTATATGGGAGGGAGTGTGTTTATATGGGAGTGTGTGTGTGTATATGGGAGTGTGTGTGTGTGTATATGGGAGTGTGTGTGTGTGTGTGTGTGTGTGTGTGTGTGTGTGTGTGTGTGTGTGTGTGTGTGTGTGTGTGTGTGTGTGTGTGTGTGTGTGTGTGTGTGTGTGTGTGTGTGTTGATGTGTGTAGTGTGTATGGGAGTGTGTGTATATGGGAGTGTGTGTGTGTATATGGGTGTGTGTGTGTGTGTGTGTGTGTATATGGGAGGCAGTGTGTGTATATGGGAGGGAGTGTTTTTATATGGGAGTGTGTGTGTATATGGGAGTGTGTGTGTGTGTGTGTGTGTGTGTGTGTGTGTGTGTGTGTGTGTGTGTGTGTGTGTGTGTGTGTGTGTGTGTGTGTGTGTGTGTATGGGAGTTTGTGTGTGTGTATATGGGAGTGTGTGTGTATATGGGAGTGTGTGTGTGTGTATATGGGAGGGAGTGTGTGTATATGGGAGGGAGTGTGTGTATATGGGAGGGAGTGTGTTTATATGGGAGTGTGTGTGTATATGGGAGTGTGTGTGTGTGTGTGTGTGTGTGTGTGTGTATATGGGAGTGTGTGTGTGTGTGTGTGTGTGTGTGTGTGTGTATATGGGAGTGTGTGTGTGTGTATATGGGAGTGTGTGTATATGGGAGTGTGTGTGTGTGTGTGTGTGTGTGTGTGTGTGTGTGTGTGTGTGTGTGTGTGTGTGTGTGTGTGTGTGTGTGTGTGTGTGTGTGTGTGTGTGTGTGTGTGTGTGTGTGTGTGTGTGTGTTGATGTGTGTAGTGTGTATGGGAGTGTGTGTATATGGGAGTGTGTGTGTATATGGGTGTGTGTGTGTGTGTGTGTGTGTGTGTGTGTGTGTGTGTGTGTGTGTGTGTGTGTGTGTGTGTATGGGAGTGTGTGTGTATATGGGAGTGTGTGTGTATATGGGAGTGTGTGTGTGTGTGTGTATATGGGAGGGATTGTGTGTATATGGGAGGGAGTGTTTTTATATGGGAGTGTGTGTGTATATGGGAGTGTGTGTGTGTGTGTGTGTGTGTGTGTGTGTGTGTGTGTGTGTGTGTGTGTGTGTGTGTGTGTGTGTGTGTGTGTGTGTGTATGGGAGTTTGTGTGTGTGTATATGGGAGTGTGTGTGTATATGGGAGTGTGTGTGTATATGGGAGTGTGTGTGTGTGTATATGGGAGGGAGTGTGTGTATATGGGAGGGAGTGTGTGTATATGGGAGGGAGTGTGTTTATATGGGAGTGTGTGTGTATATGGGTGTGTGTGTGTGTGTGTATATGGGAGTGTGTGTGTGTGTGTGTATATGGGAGTGTGTGTGTGTGTGTGTATATGGGAGTGTGTGTGTGTATATGGGAGTGTGTGTGTGTGTGTGTGTGTGTGTGTGTGTGTGTGTGTGTGTGTGTGTGTGTGTGTGTGTGTGTGTGTGTGTGTGTGTGTGTGTGTGTGTGTGTGTGTGTGTGTGTGTGTGTGTGTGTGTGTGTGTGTGTGTTGATGTGTGTAGTGTGTATGGGAGTGTGTGTATATGGGAGTGTGTGTGTGTGTATATGGGTGTGTGTGTGTGTGTGTGTGTGTATATGGGAGTGTGTGTGTATATGGGAGTGTGTGTGTATATGGGAGTGTGTGTGTGTGTGTATATGGGAGGGATTGTGTGTATATGAGAGGGAGTGTGTTTATATGGGAGTGTGTGTGTGTGTATATGGGAGTGTGTGTGTGTGTGTATATGGGAGTGTGTGTGTGTGTGTGTGTGTGTGTGTGTGTGTGTGTGTGTGTGTGTGTGTGTGTGTGTGTGTGTGTGTGTGTGTGTGTGTGTGTGTGTGTGTGTGTGTGTGTGTGTGTGTGTGTTGATGTGTGTAGTGTGTATGGGAGTGTGTGTATATGGGAGTGTGTGTGTGTGTATATGGGTGTGTGTGTGTGTGTGTGTGTGTGTGTATATGGGAGGCAGTGTGTGTATATGGGAGGGAGTGTTTTTATATGGGAGTGTGTGTGTATATGGGAGTGTGTGTGTGTGTGTGTGTGTGTGTGTGTGTGTGTGTGTGTGTGTGT
>NW_027454050.1:77500-80000 GCF_040206685.1 Ascaphus truei
TGTGTGTGTGTGTGTGTGTGTGTGTGTGTGTTGATGTGTGTAGTGTGTATGGGAGTGTGTGTATATGGGAGTGTGTGTGTATATGGGTGTGTGTGTGTGTGTGTGTGTGTGTGTGTGTGTGTGTGTGTGTATGGGAGTGTGTGTGTATATGGGAGTGTGTGTGTATATGGGAGTGTGTGTGTGTGTGTGTGTGTGTGTATATGGGAGGGATTGTGTGTATATGGGAGGGAGTGTGTTTATATGGGAGTGTGTGTGTGTGTATATGGGAGTGTGTGTGTGTGTGTATATGGGAGTGTGTGTGTGTGTGTGTGTGTGTGTGTGTGTGTGTGTGTGTGTGTGTGTGTGTGTGTGTGTGTGTGTGTTGATGTGTGTAGTGTGTATGGGAGTGTGTGTATATGGGAGTGTGTGTGTGTATATGGGAGTGTGTGTGTGTGTATATGGTAGGGATTGTGTGTATATGGGAGGGAGTGTGTTTATATGGGAGTGTGTGTGTGTATATGGGAGTGTGTGTGTGTGTATATGGGAGTGTGTGTGTGTGTGTGTGTGTGTGTGTGTGTGTGTGTGTGTGTGTGTGTGTGGTGTGTGTGTGTGTGTGTGTGTGTGTGTGTTGATGTGTGTAGTGTGTATGGGAGTGTGTGTATATGGGAGTGTGTGTGTGTGTATATGGGTGTGTGTGTGTGTGTGTGTGTGTGTGTGTGTATATGGGAGGCAGTGTGTGTATATGGGAGGGAGTGTTTTTATATGGGAGTGTGTGTGTATATGGGAGTGTGTGTGTGTGTGTGTGTGTGTGTGTGTGTGTGTGTGTGTGTGTGTGTGTGTGTGTGTGTGTGTGTGTGTGTGTGTGTTGATGTGTGTAGTGTGTATGGGAGTGTGTGTATATGGGAGTGTGTGTGTGTATATGGGTGTGTGTGTGTGTGTGTGTGTGTGTGTGTGTGTATATGGGAGTGTGTGTGTATATGGGAGTGTGTGTGTATATGGGAGTGTGTGTGTGTGTATATGGGAGGGATTGTGTGTATATGGGAGGGAGTGTGTTTATATGGGAGTGTGTGTGTGTATATGGGAGTGTGTGTGTGTGTATATGGGAGTGTGTGTGTGTGTGTGTGTGTGTGTGTGTGTGTGTGTGTGTGTGTGTGTGTGTGTGTGTGTGTGTGTGTGTGTGTGTGTGTGTGTGTGTGTGTGTGTGTGTTGATGTGTGTAGTGTGTATGGGAGTGTGTGTATATGGGAGTGTGTGTGTGTATATGGGTGTGTGTGTGTGTGTGTGTGTGTGTGTGTGTATATGGGAGGCAGTGTGTGTATATGGGAGGGAGTGTTTTTATATGGGAGTGTGTGTGTATATGGGAGTGTGTGTGTGTGTTATATGGGAGTGTGTGTGTGTGTGTGTGTGTGTGTGTGTGTGTGTGTGTGTGTGTGTGTGTGTGTGTGTGTGTGTGTGTGTGTGTGTGTGTATGGGAGTTTGTGTGTGTGTATATGGGAGTGTGTGTGTATATGGGAGTGTGTGTGTATATGGGAGTGTGTGTGTGTGTATATGGGAGGGAGTGTGTGTATATGGGAGGGAGTGTGTTTATATGGGAGTGTGTGTGTATATGGGAGTGTGTGTGTGTGTGTGTGTATATGGCAGTGTGTGTGTGTGTGTGTGTGTGTGTGTGTATATGGGAGTGTGTGTGTGTGTGTGTGTGTGTGTGTGTATATGGGAGTGTGTGTGTGTGTATATGGGAGTGTGTGTGTGTGTATATGGGAGTGTGTGTGTGTGTGTGTGTGTGTGTGTGTGTGTGTGTGTGTGTGTGTGTGTGTGTGTGTGTGTGTGTGTGTGTGTGTGTGTGTGTGTGTGTGTGTGTGTGTGTGTGTGTTGATGTGTGTAGTGTGTATGGGAGTGTGTGTATATGGGAGTGTGTGTGTATATGGGTGTGTGTGTGTGTGTGTGTGTGTGTGTGTGTGTGTGTGTGTATGGGAGTGTGTGTGTATATGGGAGTGTGTGTGTATATGGGAGTGTGTGTGTGTGTGTGTGTGTGTGTATATGGGAGGGATTGTGTGTATATGGGAGGGAGTGTGTTTATATGGGAGTGTGTGTGTGTGTATATGGGAGTGTGTGTGTGTGTGTATATGGGAGTGTGTGTGTGTGTGTGTGTGTGTGTGTGTGTGTGTGTGTGTGTGTGTGTGTGTGTGTGTGTGTGGTGTGTGTGTGTTGATGTGTGTAGTGTGTATGGGAGTGTGTGTATATGGGAGTGTGTGTGTGTATATGGGAGTGTGTGTGTGTGTATATGGGAGGGATTGTGTGTATATGGGAGGGAGTGTGTTTATATGGGAGTGTGTGTGTGTATATGGGAGTGTGTGTGTGTGTATATGGGAGTGTGTGTGTGTGTGTGTGTGTGTGTGTGTGTGTGTGTGTGTGTGTGTGTGTGTGTGTGTGTGTGTGTGTGTGTGTGTGTGTGTGTGTGTGTGTGTGTGTTGATGTGTGTAGTGTGTATGGGAGTGTGTGTATATGGGAGTGTGTGTGTGTAT
>NW_027454050.1:90000-92500 GCF_040206685.1 Ascaphus truei
ATGGGAGGGATTGTGTGTATATGGGAGGGAGTGTGTTTATATGGGAGTGTGTATATGGGAGTGTGTGTGTGTGTGTATATGGGAGTGTGTGTGTGTGTGTGTGTGTGTGTGTGTGTGTGTGTGTGTGTGTGTGTGTGTGTGTGTGTGTGTGGTGTGTGTGTGGTGTGTGTGTGTGTGTGTGTGTGTTGATGTGTGTAGTGTGTATGGGAGTGTGTGTATTTGGGAGTGTGTGTGTATATGGGTGTGTGTGTGTGTGTGTGTGTGTGTGTGTGTGTGTGTGTGTGTGTATGGGAGTGTGTGTGTATATGGGAGTGTGTGTGTATATGGGAGTGTGTGTGTGTGTGTGTGTATATGGGAGGGATTGTGTGTATATGGGAGGGAGTGTGTTTATATGGGAGTGTGTGTGTGTGTATATGGGAGTGTGTGTGTGTGTATATGGAGTGTTGTGTGTGTGTGTGTGTGTGTGTGTGTGTGTGTGTGTGTGTGTGTGTGTGTGTGTGTGTGTGTGTGTGTGTGTGTGTGTGTGTGTGTGTGTGTGTGTGTGTGTTGATGTGTGTAGTGTGTATGGGAGTGTGTGTATATGGGAGTGTGTGTGTATATGGGTGTGTGTGTGTGTGTGTGTGTGTGTGTGTGTGTGTGTATATGGGAGTGTGTGTGTATATGGGAGTGTGTGTGTGTGTGTGTGTATATGGGAGGGATTGTGTGTATATGGGAGGGAGTGTGTTTATATGGGAGTGTGTGTGTGTGTATATGGGAGTGTGTGTGTGTGTGTGTATGGGAGTGTGTGTGTATATGGGAGTGTGTGTGTATATGGGAGTGTGTGTGTGTGTGTGTATATGGGAGGGATTGTGTGTATATGGGAGGGAGTGTGTTTATATGGGAGTGTGTGTGTGTATATGGGAGTGTGTGTGTGTGTATATGGGTGTGTGTGTGTGTGTGTGTGTGTGTGTGTGTGTGTGTGTGTGTGTGTGTGTGTGTGTGTGTGTGTGTGTGTGTGTGTGTGTGTGTGTGTGTGTGTGTGTGTGTGTGTTGATGTGTGTAGTGTGTATGGGAGTGTGTGTATATGGGAGTGTGTGTGTATATATGGGTGTGTGTGTGTGTGTGTGTGTGTGTGTGTGTGTGTGTGTGTGTGTATGGAGGCAGTGTGTGTATATGGGAGGGAGTGTTTTTATATGGGAGTGTGTGTGTATATGGGAGTGTGGTGTGTGTGTGTGTGTGTGTGTGTGTGTGTGTGTGTGTGTGTGTGTGTGTGTGTGTGTGTGTGTGTGTGTGTGTGTGTGTGTGTGTGTGTGTTGATGTGTGTAGTGTGTATGGGAGTGTGTGTATATGGGAGTGTGTGTGTGTATATGGGTGTGTGTGTGTGTGTGTGTGTGTGTGTGTGTGTGTGTGTGTGTGTGTGTATATGGGAGTGTGTGTGTATATGGGAGTGTGTGTGTATATGGGAGTGTGTGTGTGTGTATATGGGAGGGATTGTGTGTATATGGGAGGGAGTGTGTTTATATGGGAGTGTGTGTGTGTATATGGGAGTGTGTGTGTGTGTGTATATGGGAGTGTGTGTGTGTGTGTGTGTGTGTGTGTGTGTGTGTGTGTGTGTGTGTGTGTGTGTGTGTGTGTGTGTGTGTGTGTGTGTGTGTGTGTGTTGATGTGTGTAGTGTGTATGGGAGTGTGTGTATATGGGAGTGTGTGTGTGTATATGGGTGTGTGTGTGTGTGTGTGTATATGGGAGGCAGTGTGTGTATATGGGAGGGAGTGTTTTTATATGGGAGTGTGTGTGTATATGGGAGTGTGTGTGTGTGTGTGTGTGTGTGTGTGTGTGTGTGTGTGTGTGTGTGTGTGTGTGTGTGTGTGTGTGTGTGTGTGTGTGTGTGTGTGTGTGTGTGTGTGTGTGTGTGTGTTGATGTGTGTAGTGTGTATGGGAGTGTGTGTATATGGGAGTGTGTGTGTATATGGGTGTGTGTGTGTGTGTGTGTGTGTGTGTGTGTGTGTATATGGGAGTGTGTGTGTATATGGGAGTGTGTGTGTGTGTGTGTGTATATGGGAGGGATTGTGTGTATATGGGAGGGAGTGTGTTTATATGGGAGTGTGTGTGTGTGTATATGGGAGTGTGTGTGTGTGTGTGTATGGGAGTGTGTGTGTATATGGGAGTGTGTGTGTATATGGGAGTGTGTGTGTGTGTGTGTATATGGGAGGGATTGTGTGTATATGGGAGGGAGTGTGTTTATATGGGAGTGTGTGTGTGTATATGGAGTGTGTGTGTGTGTATATGGGTGTGTGTGTGTGTGTGTGTGTGTGTGTGTGTGTGTGTGTGTGTGTGTGTGTGTGTGTGTGTGTGTGTGTGTGTGTGTGTGTGTGTGTGTGTGTGTGTGTGTGTGTGTGTGTGTGTGTGTGTGTTGATGTGTGTAGTGTGTATGGGAGTGTGTGTATATGGGAGTGTGTGTGTATATATGGGTGTGTGTGTGTGTGTGTGTGTGTGTGTGTGTGTGTGTGTGTGTGTATGGGA